>NC_052154.1:97237031-97471617 GCF_902713615.1 Scyliorhinus canicula
GGTCCCAGGGTGCGGCTCTCCCCCGGGGCCGGGCCGAGATGTGCGGGCTACCCCGGGGCTGGGTCCCAGGGTGCGGCTCTCCCCCGGGGCCGGGTCCCAGGGTGCGGCTCTCCCCGGGGCCGGGTCCAGGGTGCGGCTCTCCCCCGGGGCGGGTCCCAGGTGCGGCTCTCCCACGGGGCGGGTCCCAGGGTGCGGCTCTCCCCCTGGGGCCGGGTCCGAGGGTGCGGCTCTCCCCCGGGGCCGGGTCCCAGGGTGCGGCTCCCCCCCCGGGGGGGTCCGGGTCGGCTTCCCCCCAGGTCGGGTCCCAGGGTGCGGCTCTCCCCCCGGGGCCGGTCCGAGAGTGCGGCGCTACCCCGGGGGGGTCCCAGGGTGCGGCTCCCCCCCCGGGGCCGGGTCCGAGGGTGCGGCGCTACCCCCGGGGCCGGGTCCAGGGTGCGGCTCCCCCCGGGGCGGGTCCGAGAGTGCGGCTATCCCCCCGGGGGGGTCCGAGAGTGCGGCTCTGCCCCGGGGCCGGGTCCCAGGGTGCGGCTCCCCCCCGGGGCCGGGTCCCAGGGTGCGGCTCTCCCCCCGGGGCCGGGTCCGAGAGTGCGGCTCTGCCCCCGGGGCCGGGTGAGAGTGCGGCTCTGCCCGGGGCCGGGTCCCAGGGTGCGGCTCTCCGCGGGGCCGGGTCCAGGTGCGGCTCTCCCCCGGGGCCGGGTCCCAGGGTGCGGCTCTCCCCCCGGTACCGGGTCCGAGGTTGCGTCTCACCCCCCCCGGGGCCGGGTCCGAGAGTGCGGCTCTGCCCCCGGGGCCGGGTCCGAGAGTGCGGCTCTCCCCCCGGGGCCGGGTCCCAGGTGTGGCGCTACCCCGGGGCTGTGTCCCAGGGTGCGGCGCTACCCCCGGGGCTGGGTGCGGCGTTCCCAGCTGAGTGTTTGCTCTCTGGTGCCAGAAATGCCCTTTGCCTGTTCCCAGGTGGAGTGGGAGAGATGAATAAATGGTCCCTGAGGTGTGATGCTCAGAGAGTTGCTGGTTTCGGGATTTTAAACCCTGTCGAGTGATGTTGGCTTTGTGGGCGAGTTACCAGATATGTCCAGTGCTGAAAGCATCCCACATTATGGAATCTACGCACTGATTCTTAACGAGTATTAATATTTAATTGTTCCGTGTCAGCCAAATCAATTATTAAATGGTTGTCAATAATTGAAAGTGCGCAGAGGAGGATTGGATCATGTCCTGTGATCTCAGTGTGATGAAGGAAAGCTAATGTGTGTGTGGATTGTATTAAACTAATCTGTCGCTGAGGGCAGACATGGTGACTTTTAGTGGATTGGAATTAATGAATGATTATTTAAATTGACCAGCTGATCCATTGAAGCTTTTCAGTGGCGTATTGTACTGTCAGTTATCTGGGTTGATGATGGCTCTGTACCGAGCGTCCGCTTCCCGCGGAAATTTGGGCATGCTGCACGTGAGGTCCTCCTGTCAGAACAGGAGAGTATGATGTGTGTGAGTGCCGCTGGCTGGGTGTGGACAATACTGGGAGTGATTCTGACCTTGGGGACTGTTTGGGGAGTTTGCACATTTTCTCCGGGTGCTCCGGTTTCCCCCCTCAGTCCAATGTGGATTGGCCATGTTTACTTGTCTCTTTTGTGTCCAAAAGGTTAGGTGGGGTTATGTTGTGCTTTTGGAGTGTTGTTGCAGGCTCGATGGGCCGCATGGCCTCTTTCTGCACTGCAAGGATTCTGTTCTATGACTGTGGGTGAATGTACAATATAGAGGAGCGGCACTGGCTGGGTGTGTACAGTGCAGGCAGTGGTGCTGGCTGGGTATGTACAGTGCAGGCAGGGGTGCTGGGTGTGGTACAGTACAGGCAGGGGTGCGGGCTGGGTGTGGTACAGTACAGGCAGGGGGTGGGCTGGGTGTGTACAGTACAGGCAGGGGCGCGGGCTGGGTGTGTACAGTACAGGCAGGGGGTGCTGGCTGGGTATGTACAGTGCAGGCAGTGGTGCTGGCTGGGTGTGGTACAGTACAGGCAGGGGCGCGGGCTGGGTGTGTGTGGTTCGGGGTGTGGCGGGCTGGGTGTGTACAGTACAGGCAGGGGCACGGGCTGGGTGTGTACGGTACAGGCAGGGGCACGGGCTGGGTGTGTACGGTACAGGCAGGGGCGCGGGCTGGGTGTGTACGGTACAGGCAGGGGCGCTGGCGGGTGTGTACGGTACAGGCAGGGGCGCTGGCTGGGGGTACGGTACAGGACAGGCAGGTGCTGGCTGGGTGTGTATGGTACAGGCAGGGGCGCGGGCTGGGTGTGTACGGTTCGCCGTGGCGCGGGTTGGGTGTGTACGGTTCGGGGTGGCGCGGGCTGGGTGTGTACGGTTTGTGGTGGCGCGGGCTGGGTGTGTACGGTACAGGCAGGGGCACGGGCTGGGTGTGTACGGTACAGGCAGTGGTGGGGGCTGGATGTGTACGGTTCGGGGTGGGTACGCGGGCTGGGTGTGTACTGTACAGGCAGGGGCGCGGGCTGGGTGTGTATGGATCGGTGGGTGGCGCGGGCTGGGTGTGTACGGTTCGGGGTGGTGCGGGCTGGGTGTGTACGGTACAGGCAGGGGGCAGGCTGGGTGTGTTACGGTTCGGGGTGGTGCGGGCTGGGTGTGTACGGTACAGGCAGGGGCATGGGCGTGTACTGTACAGGCAGGGGCGCGTGCTGGGTGTGTACGGTACAGGCAGGGGTGCGGGCTGGGTGTGTACGGTTCGGGGGTGGCGCGGGGCTGGGTGTGTACGGGTACAGGCAGAGGGCGCGGGGCTGGGTGTGTGCGGTACAGGCAGGGGGGCGGGTGGGTGTGTACTGTACAGGCAGGGGCGCGGGCTGGGTGTGTACGGTACAGGCAGGGGTGCGGGCTGGGTGTGTACGGTTCGGGGTGGCGCGGGCTGGGTGTGTACGGTTCGGGGTGGGCGGGCTGGGGGTGTGTACGGTTCGGGGTGGCGGGGCTGGGTGTGTACGGTACAGGCAGGGGCGCTGGCTGGGTGTGTACGGTACAGGCAGGGGGGCGGGCTGGGTGTGTACGGTACAGGCAGGGGGCGGGCTGGGTGTGTATGTACAGGCAGGGGGCGGGCTGGGTGTGTACTGTACAGGCAGGGGGGCGGGCTGGGTGGTACTGTACAGGCGGGGCGCGGGCTGGGTGTGTAGGTTTGGGGTGGCGCGGGCTGGGTGTGTACGGTACAGGCAGGGGCGCGGGCTGGGTGTGTACGGATCGGGGTGGCGCGGGCTGGGTGTGTACGGATCGGGGTGGCGCGGGCTGGGTGTGTACGGTTCGGGGTGGCGCGGGCTGGGTGTGTACGGTACAGGCAGGGGGGCGGGCTGGGTGTGTACTGTACAGGCAGGGGCGCGGGCTGGGTTGTGGTACTGTACAGGCAGGGCGCGGGCTGGGTGGTACGGATCGGGGTGGCGCGGGATGGTGTGTACGGTTCGGGGGTGGCGGGGCTAGGTGTGTACGGTACAGGCAGGGGGGGGGCTGGGTGTGTACTGTACAGGCAGGGGCGCGGGCTGGGTGTGTACGGTACAGGCAGGGGTGTGGGCTGGGTGTGTACGGATCGGGGTGGCGCGGGCTGGGTGTGTATGGATCGGAGTGGCGCGGGCTGGGTGTGTACGGTTTGGGGTGGCGCGGGCTGGGTGTGTACGGTTTGGGGGTGGCGCGGGCTGGGTGTGTACGGTTTGGGGTGGCGGCGGGCTGGGTTGTGTACGGACGGGGGTGGAGCTGGGCTGGGTGTGTACGGTTCGGGGTGGCGCGGGCTGGGTCTGTCCGGTTACAGGGAAGTAAAGCTGGGTGGGTGTGTCTGAGCACAATGTAAGAATGAGAGTGTAGGGGACACTCGTGTTGCCAGAGGAACTGTTACATGAAACTGCCCACCTGAGGCCTTTCATGTGGTCAGAGGAGAAGGTTTCTGTGGAACATTGTCGACGTACAAATGTACGGACAGCTGAATTAGGAACAGGAGGAGGCCACTCTGCCCCCTGAGGCCACTCTGCCCCCTGAGGCCACTCTGCCCCCTGAGGCCACTCTGCCCCCTGAGGCCACTCTGCCCCCTGAGGCCACTCTGCCCCCTGAGGCCACTCTGCCCCCTGAGGCCACTCTGCCCCCCTGAGGCCACTCTGCCCCCTGAGGCCACTCTGCCCCCTGAGGCCACTCTGCCCCTGAGGGCCACTCTGCCCCCTGAGGCACTCTGCCCCCTGAGGCCACTCTGCCCCCTGAGGCCACTCTGCCCCCTGAGGCCACTCTGCCCCCTGAGGCCACTCTGCCCCCTGAGGCCACTCTGCCCCTGAGGCCACTCTGCCCCCTGAGGCCACTCCACCATTCAATAACTAACCTGATGTAACCTCAACTCCACATTCCTACCCTCTCCAATAATCTTTCACCCACTCCAATAACCTTTCACCCCCCTTCAATAATCTTTCACCCCCTTGTTGATCAAGAATCTATCCAGTTCTGCCTTAAAAATATTCAAAGATTCTGCTTCCACTGTCTTGTGCAGAAGTGAGTTCCAGGAGACTCGGGGCCCTCTCACAGAAAACAAATTTTCCTAACTTGGCCTTTAATGGGTAAACCCCTTTATTATTCTAGATTCTCCCACATGAGGAAACATCCTGTCCACATTCACCCTGTCAATACCCCTCAGAGTACGGTGGCTTCACAGCTCCAGGGTCCAGGTTCAATTCCAGCTTGGTCACGTCTGTGCGGAGTTTGCATGTTCTCCCCGTGTCTGTGTGGGTTTCCTCCGGGTTGCCACGGTTTCTTCCCAAAGTCAAAGCTTCGTGAGCTCATATCATTCATCCTCACCCTCGCTCTTGGCGCGACGTTACAACAGCTGCACCCATGCCACAAATGATTAGGTTGGGTTACTGGGTTACAGGGATGGGGTGGGCTTAAGTGGGGTGCTATTTCCAAGGGCCGGTGAAGATTTGATGGACCAAATGGCCATCTGCACTGTAAATTCTATGATTCTATGTAATAAATCTAATCTCTCCAACCTTTCCTCATCAGAAAACCTGTCTATTCCTGGTATTAGCCCGTAAACCTCCTCTGAACTGCTTTTTTGTAAAATGTATTTTATTACAAACATGTATCAAAGCAGGTTACAGCAAGTAAACACCACGGGAAACATACTTCCCACATCCCCCACCTTTTCTCAAACTCCCCCGCTGAGCCCCTTAACTCGTACTTTATTTTTTATAATCGCAGGAAGTCTTACAGGTCACCCAACCAAGCCGCTACCCCCGGTGGCGATGCCGACCACCACTGCAGCAAAATTCACCGCCATGCAATCAGAGAGGCGAAGGCCACAACATCGACCTTCCTCCTCTCCATGAGCTCTGGCTTCTCTGAAATCCCAAATATTGCCACCAAAGGGTCCGGGTCCACCTCCTCCTCCACTATCCTGGCTAAGACCGCAAACACTCCCGCCCAGAATCTTCCCAATTTTTGGCAACCCCAAAACATGTGTAAATGATTCTCTGGCCCCGGCCCACACCTCTCACACTTATCTGCTGCCCCTGAAAGAACCCACTCATTCTGGCCTGAGTCATATGCACCCTGTGCACCAGTTCACCGTGGACTGCACCACTGGGCTCCCTGAATATCTACTCGGAGCCACTGGCAATGCAGCCGTCACCATAGCCCTCAAATTAGACCCCTTACAAGATTCCTCCTCCATCCTAACCCACTCTACCCCTTCTCCTTCCCACCACCGCCGCACCTTGTCCACATTCGCTGCCCAATAATAATGAAGCAAGTTCGGCAACGCCAATCCCCCCCCTGCTGCCTCTGCCTCTGTAGCAGGGTCCTCCCCACCCTCGGCACCTTCCCCGCCCATACAAAGTCCGAGATGATTGAGTCCACTTTCCGAAAAACGGCCTTTGGTATAAAGATCGGGAGAGCCTGAAAAATAAACAAGAACCTCGGCAGAATATTTATTTTCACCACTTGGACCCTCCCCGCCAATGTTAAGTGCAGTGTATCCCACCTCTTAAGATCCTCCCTGGCCTCATCCACCAGCTTCGTTAATTTCCACTTATGGAGCCCCGTCCATTCCCTCGCTACCTGAATCCCCAAATACCTAACCTATCCCCCGCTACCGTAAATGGCATCTCCCCCTAAATTAGCCCGCTGTGCCATCTCATTCACCGGGAATACCTCGCTATTCCCTACATTCAGCTTGTATCCCGAGAACCCACCAAACCTCCCCAACAGGTCTATTATCCTTCCCACACTCTCCAACGGATCTGAAACATACAGCAAGTGGTCATCGGCATAGAGCGACACCCGATGCTTCCTCGTCCCCTTATTATCCCCTGCCTCTCTGCCGACCCCCTGAGAGCCATCGCCAATGACTCTATGGCCAGCGCAAACAGCAGCAGCGACAGCGGGCACCCCTGCCTCGTATCCCTGTGTAAGTCAAAGCTTCGTGAGCTCATATCATTCATCCTCACCCTCGCTCTTGGCGCGACATGCAGCAACCGCACATATGTCACAAATCTCGGCCCAAACCCAAACCTTCCCAAAACTTTGAAAAGTACCTCCACTCCACAGATCAAATGCCTTCTCCGCGTCCATGGACACCACCACCTCCGGTACCAGAGCCCCCGACAGCTTCATCACCACAAGTAATTATTACTTGTGAGCTGCCTGCCTTTCACAAAGCCTGTTTGATCTTCTACCACCACCCCGGGGACAGACCCCTCCATCCTCCCCGCCAACAACTTAGCCAATACTTTCACATCCGTGTTCAATACTAATATGGGTCTATGTGACCCACATTCCACCAGGTCCTTTCCCTTTTTCAGGTTAGTGTGATCGCTGCCTGTGATTCAGGTCCTGGAAATTCAGATTCCTCAGCACTCAAGAGGTCTGCAATCTCTGACCCATTTAGGTAATCTTGTTTTTAATTCTTCCTTTCTTCCTGCCAGAATGGACAATTTCACAATTGTCCACATTGTACTCCATTTGCCAGATGTTTTGCCCACTCACCTAACCTCCTTACACCACCTTCACACTTTACTTTCCGACCCATCTTTGTGTCACAGTGAAAGTTGCTGTACAGACTTTCTCTTGCCTTAATTTTGTTTCTTCATCTGTGCGTGTCAGCTTTCCTGAAGGTTATCTGACATTAGATTTCCACCTCTGTGTCCTCTGCTGCCTCTACATATTCTGCATAGGGTCAATAGCATCCAGCCCATTATACCTGCCATCCATTTTCTTCCCGCTTCCTTGTCCTATGTTTTTCCTTAAACTGTCTTTCATCTGCTCTGTCACCAATATTTCACATCTCTGGGCAGCACGGCGGCGCAGTGGTTAGCATTGCTGCCTCACAGCGCCACGGTCCCAGGGTCGATCCCGGCTCTGGGTCACTGTCCGTGTGGAGTTTGCACATTCTCTCCGTGTTTGTGTGGGTTTCACCCCCACAACCCAAAGATGTGCAGGGAAGGTGAATTGGCCAATGCAAATTGCCCCTTAATTGGAAAAAAAGAATTGGGTACTCAAAATTTGTAAAAAAACATTTTCACATCTTTCCCTCTTTGATATTCTCTACTAATTTCTTCCTTTTTCCGGTTATTTCCAGCACTCCATCTGTCTTTCTGCCTCTGGACGATGTGCAGAGCAATCCTGATTTAGCTCACTTGATTTCTGTTATTTTAGAGAGCGATTTGACACCCAGAGCTTCATAAATGTTGTCTTGTTATGCTCTTGGCGTAGCATAAGCTGCTTCCTTGATGTTCACTCTGAAAAAGGAAGGTTCAGACGTGGAGATAACTTCAACACGTTTATTAAACTATTTACAATTCTCCTACTCGGATTCACCACTACTGTTAATCCTTCTGTAGCTACTCAGACTGACGAACCAGTCTGCTACAATCCACGTGGTGGGTGTGATGTTGAATCATCCCTGTGTCTCTACTCAGTGTGTCTCCACTGGAAAGAGGAAGATCATGTGTGTTGTGTCCTTTTATATATGGGTTGGTGTAATGCCCCCTTGTGGTAGTGTCACCTCTGTGTATCGTGAATGCCCATTGGTCGTGTCCTATCTTACTGATCTATTGGTTGAATGTCTGTGTGTCATGTCTCTGGTGCTCCCTCTAGTGTCTAGCTAGTCTACGTGTATTTACATTAACCCCTTGTGTATCTACAGTGATGCATATCACCACAAATGTCACAAAAAAAAAAAATACTGCAGATGCTGGAAATCTGAAAAAAAAGCAAAGGCTGAAAAAACTCAGCAGGTCGGGTAGCATCTGTGGAGAGAGAAACAGAGTAAAGAACCAAGAACGTTACAGCACAGGAACAGGCCCTTTGGCCCACCCAGCCTGCGCCAATCCAGATTTCTTACCTACACCTACTTATTGCCCAAATGATCTGTATCCTTCCATTCCCTGCCCGTTCATGTGTCTTATCAAAATACATCTTAAACGTTGCTATCGCACCTGCCTCCATCATCTCCACTGGCAATACGTTTCAGACACCCTCTGTGTGAAAAACTTTCCCTGCACATCTCCCCTAAACTTTCCCTCTCTGAACTTGAACCTGTGCCCCCTTATAATTGAATCTTCCACCCTGGGAAAAAGCTTCTTACTATTCACCCTGTCCATACCTCTCGTAATCTTGTTGACCTCCATCAGGTCTCCCCTCAACCTCCGTCTTTCGAACGAAAACAATCTGAGTTTATTCAACCTCTTCTCGTAGCTAACACCCTCGAGACCAGGCAGCATCCTGGTGAACCTTCTTTGTACTCTTTCCAAAGCATCCACATCCTTCTGGCAGTGTGGCGACCAGAGCTGCATGCAATACTCCAAATGTGGCCGAACTAAAGTTTTATACAACTGTAACATGATCTGCGAACTGTTGTACTCAATGCCCCAGCCGATGAAGGCAAGTATACTGTATGCCTTCTTGACCACCTTATCCACCTGCGTTGCCACTTTCGTGGAAATATGGACCCAAACACCCAAAACCCCTCTGGATGTCAATGCTCCGAAGGGTTCTGCCATTGACTGTATAATTCATACCTGAATTCAATCTTCCAAAATGCATCCGCTCGTATTTGTCCGGATTGAACTCCATCTGCCATTTCTTTGCCCAAGTCCAATCTATCTATATTCTGCTGTTAACGTTAAAGGTAACGATTCGTATCCAATATGGCTCTTCTTTCAAAACCGTCCAAAGAAGAGTGGTATTGGGCTTGAAATGAACTCCCTCCCGAACATCACTGTGGCTGTACCTGCACCACATGGACTGCAGCGGTTCAAGAAGGCAGGTCGCCACCACTATCTTGAGGGCAATTAGGGATGGGCGATAAGTGCATGGCCAAACCAGCAACACCAACATCCAAGAACAAATCAGTTTTAAAAAATGACAAAAGGAATAAATCGAGGGAAGTGTAGAAGATTTCAGTTTAGATGGGCAGCGTGGTTGGCGCAGGCGTGGAGGGCTGAAGGGCCTGTTCCTGTGCTGTAATTTTCTTTGTTCTTTGTTCTTCGAAAGTCAGGGTGAATTTGTCCAGCAGTTGGTTGCATCCCAGCTGGAGTAATTTGATTATTGAGGAGAGGATGTCTAGACCAGGGGTGGGCAAACTTTTCCGTCAAGGGCCACATTCAGAAATTCACAATTTTAAAGGGCCGCATAGTATATTAAGTAAAATAATTACTTCACCCGGTTATGATTCTGGGCGCCTCATATAGGACATAGAACAGTACAGCACAGAACAGGCCCTTCGGCCCTCGACGTTGTGCCGAGCAATGATCACCCTACTCAAGTCAATGTATCCACCCGATACCAGTAAGTAACCCAACAGTCCCCCCCCCCATTAACCTTAAAAAAAAAATAAGTAGTTTCCCACCCCTGGTCTAGACATTGGCATGAGTTCAAAAGAGACCTTGTCAAATGCTAGCAGGGGCGAGGGACTGCAGTGACCGAGATTGGCAAAGCAGAGAATTAAGGTTAAGGAGAAATTTAATTGAATAAATAAGGAGAGCCTGTTGTCTCTGGTGGAAAGGAAGGACACAGATTTCAGCTATTTGGTAAAAGAATAAGAGGGAACGTGGGAATGTTTTTTATGCACTGGCTGAAAGGGTGATGGAAGCCGATTCGATGGGAATATTTAAAATTGACATGGCTATATCCTTCAAATGAAATAGAATTGAAGGGTTGTGGGGAAGAGCAGGCGAGTGAATTGAGCTGGTTAACCCCTGTAAAGAATCACCGCACAGTGGGATTAGTGGCCCTCCTTCAATCCGGTTTGATTCTGCGATGACTGGTGTTCGAGGACGGGCACAAGAGATGTGGAAGCTGATTCAGTATTTCTTTGGTCTTTCATCCGCCATGGGACATGATAAAACACCCCTGCCCCACTCAGTCCGCAGGCCTGTTGTCACTGGGCCTCTGTTCTAGCCAGTGCTGATGGACTATAAATAACACCAGCAGATCGCTATCTGCACATAGCAGATTGGGTTACATCACCATAGTAACCCAGTCGGATTACAGGCACGTCATGTTGTGCTTGTATAAGTTCACTCTTGTACCTGGCGTTAGAGCACTGCACAGACAATAGTGGACTGGACTGCGCATCTCACTCCACTGCCTGGTCAGTCAGCCTGCTAACAACAGCCCAGTAAATCATCTCAGTGGCCGGGAATTCCTAATCCAGCAATCACGCAGGACAGTGCTGGTGTTAGTTGAGCGACATTAATCTTTTAAAATCAAGGGCCTCAGGTCACTAATTGATATCGAGCATTCTGGGTCAGTGGGTGGATTTTAAGACATAAATATGCTGTGTGTGCATGCATGTGTGGGTGCAGTGCGCGTGGCACCCACGCGTGGGCGAGAGAGGATGTGAGATGGTTTGAGGTGCTGTGTGAGCTGAGTTTAAAGAATGTGGGTGTAGTGTGTAGACTGTATTCTGTGGATGATGGGGATGATTCGGAACTCAGTGCTGTTTAGCTACAGATTCACCATTCTCCTGTTTTAGGTTCCAGATATCTTGTTCCGTGTGAGTTTCACTGTGAGCTGGGTACAGTGTCTCTTTGCTGCTGAAGACAGCTGCTGGCAGGAAACGCTGTGCTCAAAGGACTGTTCTCCACCTCGGCCAGCTGTGAGTTCCTGAGAAGCTGCAATGACCTAGTGGAGCACAGAAGAAGATGTCCCCGAAGAGAGTATGTCCACGTTTGCTGGATTATCTCGTGATCATTGGTGCAAGGTAACGATCTTTGCAGCTCCCGGGCTGGAGGCTAATGGTTAAATCTCCTGTGGGTGGAGTGATGGAACAGAATGGAAGGGATAGGCATGATGGGAGTGGAAGGTGAGGGGCCGACTGATGACTGCAAAAAAAAAACATTGCAGCTGGCATTAACAGATGGAAGCCCTGTGCTGGAAGGGCATCACAAATGGCATCCTTTATTACAATGTGCCTGTCCATGGATAGCTTCCTTTCCACACACTAAATCATTGGAAGATGCTGATTGGCCATGGTGCCACTGCTGTCCTATCATGGTGCCAATGGCCTGAGAGTGTGGTCTCTGGTGCACTTCAGTGGTTTCAGCATCATAGCTGTGGGTGTATGAGGAGGATGTGCAGACCTTCATCAGTGACAGTGGCCGAGGATGGGGGTACACCCAGCTTGGTGTATGGGGATGGTTTGGTTGGCAGTAGGAGGGCAGGATATGTCTGGGTCCTGTGGAGTGGGGAAGGTGTGGTTGGATTTCCTGTTTGGGTGGGGGAAGCATAGCTGGAGGCTTAATTTGGGGTCACGGTTTGGGTCTCGCTGTGGGTTATGTGTGTTGTTGTTGATGTGGGCTGGGGTTGGTGTGGTCTCCAGTGGGAATGTTGCCTGGTTATCAGTGCTGTACGGTCTGTGTTGCGATCATTGTTCAACTGCTCATTGCATTGTGTGTTTGCAGGCAACCCAGCAGCGAGAGCATTGCTCAGACTCCGGAACTGCTCCGCCGTTACCCCTTGGAGGATCACCGTGAATTCCCACTCCCGCCGGATGTGGTCTTTTTCTGCCAGCCTGAAGGATGCCTCAGTGTGCGCCAGAAACGCACCAGCCTGCGAGATGACTCGTCTTTCGTCTTTACCCTGACCGACAAAGACAGTGGCGTGATCCGCTACGGGGTCTGTCTTAATTTCTACCGCTCCTTCCAGAAGCGCAGCAGGGACCGGCCTGAGCGTGGCCTGGAGCATGTGAAGGGCAATGCTACAGAGACGCCAGACAATGATCAGACCAACTCTGACAGCGGTTCGTCCCTGGCCACGCACAGCGCCGATTCCACACCCGACATCAGCCGATCACCACGACTGAAGCGGCATCTGAGGAGTGGAAACCGATCCCGGAACAGTACGCTGACCTCGTTGTGTATCCTGAGCCATTACCCCTTCTTCTCCACCTTCCGGGAATGTCTTTACACACTCAAACGATTAGTGGATTGCTGCAGTGAGCGGCTGCTTATTAAGAAGGCAGGATGTCTGAAAGGTATTCAAAGGTCAGTGTGCGTGTGTGTACTATTTTGATGGGAAGAATAAGGAAATCACATACTGCTAGATTAAGTGTAGAGAAGCAAAGGAATTTCGGATTGCAGGTCTACAAATCACTGGCTACATAATGCAGGTTAATAACGCATGGCGGTACGGTGGTTAGCACCGCTGCCTCACAGCGCCAGGGACCCGGGTCCAATTCCCGTCAAGGGGTGACCATGTGGAGTTTGCACCTTCTCCCTGTGTCTGCTTAGGTTTGCTCCGGGTGCTCCGGTTTCCTCCCACAAGTCCCAAAAGGTGAGGTGAATTGGACATTTTGAATTCTCCCGAATAGGCGCTGGAATGTAGCGACTAGGGGCTTTTCACAGTAACTTCATTGCAGTGTTAATGTAAGCCTACTTGTGACAATAAAGATTATTATTAATTACAGTTTCAGCACACCCATAATCTGGGATACCTGAACCTAAGTTATTTTAATTCAACACACACAATACAAAATATATAAAAATTCCTATATTCATCATACTAAAGCTGTACAAATTAGGTGGGATTACGTGGATAGGGTGGGGGTGTGGGCCTAGGTAGGGTGCTCTTTCAGACGGTTGGTGCAGACTTGATGGGCCGAATGGTCTCCTTCTGCACTGTCGGAATTCTAAGAAAATCATAAACATCAATTCCATCTCTCAGTGAATAACATTGAAATGAAGAAAAACTGAATTTGAACTTGTAAGTAACCTTCAATGACCCAAATGGAATATCTTGCACAGTTGCAGACCATTATACAAAGGGTATAGAGACACTGGAGATGGTCAGTGAGCTTCTTAAGGTCAGAAGTGACAATATTTGCTGATGATTGCAGTGTTTAGTTCCGTTTGCAACTTCTCAAATAAGAAAGCAAGACATGGACAACATTAAGGCTTGAACTGATAAGTGCCAAGGAACATTCGCACCACAAAAATGCCAGGCAATGATCAACTCTGGGATGGCAATATCTAACCATCTCCCCAACACATTCAGTGACATTAACATCACTGAATTCCCTACCATCAACATCCTGGGGGCTTACTACCTGAAACTGAACTGGACTAGCCATCTAAATACTGTAGCTATGAGAGCTGGTCAGAGACTAGGAATCCTGTGGTGAGTAACTTGCCTCCTGACTTTCCAAAGCCTGTCCACCACCTACAAGGCACAAATTACGAGTGTGATGGAATACTCTCCACTTGCCTGGATGAATGCAGCTTCAACAACACTCAAGAAGCTCAACATCATCCAGGATAAAGTGATTTGACTGGTACATAGAACATAGAACATTACAGCGCAGTACAGGCCCTTCGGCCCTCGATGTTGCGCCGACCTGTGAAACCCCTCTAAAGCCCATCTACGCTATTCCCTTATCGTCCATATGCCTATCCAATGACCATTTGAATGCATATAGTGTTGGCGAGTCCACTACTGTTGCTGGCAGGGCATTCCACACCCTTACTACCCTCTGAGTAAAGAATAGAAGATGAAGTCACACTTGATGAGCGGTGAGGTGGCAAGATGGATACAGAACTGGCTTGATCATAGAAGACAGAGGGTAGCAGTGGAAGAGTGCTTTAAAAAATAAATAAATTTAGAGTCCCCAATTCATTTTTTCCAATTAAGGGGTAATTTAGTATGGCCAATCCACCTACCCTGCACATCTTTGGGTTGAGGGGGCGAAACCCACGCAAACACGGGGAGAATGTGCAACCTCCACACGGACAGTGACCCAGAGCCGGGATCGAACCTGGGACCTCGGCGCCGTGAGGCAGCAGGGCTAACCCACTGCGCCACCGTGCTGCCCTGAAGAGTGCTTTTCTAAATGGAGGGCTGTGACTAGTGGTGTTCCACGGGGATTAGTGCTGGGACTGTTGCTGTTTGTAGTATATATGAATCATTTGGAGGAAAATGTAACTGGTCTGATTTAGTTTGTGGACGACATAGAGGTTGGTGGCATTGCGGAGAGCGATGAGGGCCGTCAGAGGATACAGCAGCATATAAAATGAAAATTGCTTATTGTCACGAGTAGACTTCAATGAAGTTTCTGTGAAAAGCCCCTAGTCGCCACATTCCGGCGCCTGTTCGGGGAGGCTGTTACGGGAATCGAACCGTGCTGCTGGCCTGCTTGGTCTGCTTTCAAAAGCCAGCGATTTAGCCCAGTGTGCTAAACAGCCCCTCCGATATAGATCGGTTGGAGACTTGAGCGGGGAGATGGCAGTTGGAGTTTAACCTGGAAAATGTGAGGTAATGCATTTTGGAAGGTCTAATACAGGTGGGAAATATGTAGTAAATGGCAGAACCCTTCAGAGTATTGACAAGCAGAGGGATCTAGGTGTACAGGTCCACAGGTCACTGAAAGTGGCAACGCAGATGGAGAAGGCAATCAAGAAGGCATATGGCATGTTTGCCTTCATCGGCTGGGGCATTGAGTATAAAAATTGGCAAGTCATGTTGCAGCTGTATAGAACCTTAGTTAGGCCACACTTGGAGTATAGTGTTCAATTCTGGTCACCACACTACCAGAAGGATGTGGAGGCTTTAGAGAGGGTACAGAAGAGGTTTACCAGGATGTTGCCTGATCTGGAGGGCATTAGCTATGAGGGGAGGTTGGATAAACTCGGTTTGTTCTCACTGGAACGACGGAGGTTGAGACGTCCTGATAGAAGTCTTCAAAATTATGAGGGGCATGGACAGAATGGATAGTCAGAAGCTTTTCCACGGGGTGGAAGAGTGAATTACGAGGGCACATAGGTTTAAGGTGTGAAGAACAATGTTTAAAGGAGATATGTGAGGCAAGTACTTTTACACAGAGGGTAGTGGGTGCCTGGAACTTGCTTCCGGAGGAGGTGGTGGAAGCAGGGACGATAGTGACATTTAACAGGCATCTTGACAAATACATGAATAGGATGGGAATAGAGGGATTTGGTCCCCGGAAGTGTAGAAGGTTTTATGTTAGATGGGCAGCATGGACAGTTCTTTGATTGGCTCCCCCATCCTCAAACATTCAATTCCTCAGCCACTGACGCACAGTAGCAGCCGTATGTACCATCTACAAGATGCACTGCAGGAACTCGCCAAGGCAGCTCCTTCCCAACCCACGACCGCTGATATCGAGGACAGGGACAGCAGATACCTGGGAACCCTACCACCTGGACGTTTTCCTCCAAGTCTCACACCATCCTGACTCTGAAATATATCACTGTTCCTTCACTGCCACTGTGTTAAAATCCTGGAACTCCCTCCCTAGCAGCACAGTGGGTGTACCTACACCACACGGACTACAGCGGTTCAAGAAGGCAACTCACCAACACCACTTCAAAGCAGTCAAGGATGAGGAACTATGAAAGGATTAAAAAGTATAACTAGAGGCCAGTCAGTTGAATTATAATGGTGGGAAAGCTTTTTGATAATTAGGGATATAATTAACAGTCAGTTCAGATTTGGATTAATGAAGGCAAGAGAGAATGGGTGTGTTAAAGCATAATCGTGTGTAACCAGCTTGCCTAAATGTTTTGAAGAGATAACACAGAGGGTTGATGAGGGTAATGCTGTTAATGTGATATGGACTTCTAAAAGACATTTGATGCACTGTTATACAATGCACATGTGAGCAAGGTTAGAGCTCCTGGAATAAAAGGAACAGTAGCAACATGGACACAAGTTTGATCCAAAATCGAGTGAAAGGAAACAGTAGGCCGGTGAGCCTAACATCTGTGGTGGGTAAAGTCTTGGAGAGGATTATAAAAGATACGATTTATAATCATCTAGATAGGAATAATATGATTAGGGATAGTCAGCATGGTTTTGTGAAGGGTAGGTCATGCCTCACAAACCTTATAGAGTTCTTTGAGAAGGTGACTGAACAGGTGGACGAGGGTAAAGCAGTTGATTGTGGTGTATATGGATTTCAGTAAAGCGTTTGATAAGGTTCCCCACGGTCGGCTATTGCAGAAAATACGGAGGCTGGGGATTGAGGGTGATTTAGAGATGTGGATCAGAAATTGGCTAGTTGAAAGAAGACAGAGAGTGGTGGTTGATGGGAAATGTTCAGAATGGAGTTCAGTTACGAGTGGCGTACCACAAGGATCTGTTCTGGGGCCGTTGCTGTTTGTCATTTTTATAAATGACCTAGAGGAGGGAGCAGAAGGATGGGTAAGTAAATTTGCAGACGACACTAAAGTCGGTGGAGTTGTAGACAGTGCGGAAGGATGTTGCAGGTTACAGAGGGACATAGATAAGCTGCAGAGCTGGGCTGAGAGGTGGCAAATGGAGTTTAATGTGGAAAAGTGTGAGGTGATTCACTTTGGAAAGAATAACAGGAATAAGGAATATTTGGCTAATGGTAAAATTCTTGGTAGTGTGGATGAGCAGAGGGATCTCGGTGTCCATGTACATAGATCCCTGAAAGTTGCCACCCAGGTTGATAGGGTTGTGAAGAAGGCCTATGGTGTGATGGCCTTTATTGGTAGAGGGATTGAGTTCCGGAGCCATGAGGTCATGTTGCAGTTGTACAAAACTCTAGTACGGCCGCATTTGGAGTATTGCGTACAGTTCTGGTCGCCTCATTATAGGAAGGACGTGGAAGCTTTGGAATGGGTGCAGAGGAGATTTACCAGGATGTTGCCTGGTATGGAGGGAAAATCTTATGAGGAAAGGCTGATGGACTTGAGGTTGTTTTCGTTAGAGAGAAGAAGGTTAAGAGGTGACCTAATAGAGGCATACAAAATGATCAGAGGGTTAGATAGGGTGGACAGCGAGAGCCTTCTCCCGCGGATGGAGGTGGCTAGCACGAGGGGACATAGCCTTAAATTGAGGGGTAATA
This sequence comes from Scyliorhinus canicula, assembly GCF_902713615.1. Lineage (NCBI taxonomy): Eukaryota > Metazoa > Chordata > Chondrichthyes > Carcharhiniformes > Scyliorhinidae > Scyliorhinus > Scyliorhinus canicula. The sequence goes on from NC_052154.1 coordinate 97,254,372, forward strand.
GATATAGGACAGAGGTCAGAGGTGGGTTTTTTACGCAAAGAGTGGTGAGGCCGTGGAATGCCCTACCTGCAACAGTCGTGAACTCGCCAACATTGAGGGCATTTAAAAGTTTATTGGATAAGCATATGGATGATAAGGGCATAGTGTAGGTTAGATGGCCTTTAGTTTTTTCCATGTCGGTGCAACATTGAGGGCCGAAGGGCCTGTACTGCGCTGTATCGTTCTATGTTCTATGTAATGATTAATAGTTAGATATTTGTCCTGGTGGAAGGTTTATTGTCTGTTCCCCAGAGCTTGGTGTTTGCTCGACTGTTTTTCTTGATATAATGCAGGTCGTCCTTGGAAATTTGACACAATTGTTCCTGAAAACAGTGGCGTATGTCGAAACATTGTAAGTCGGAACCAATTTTCCCACAGGGACAATGTTATAAATGATACCAGCGTTTATTGCCCATCTCTAATTGCTGTCGAGAAGGTGGTGGTGAGTTACCTTCTTGAAATGCTGCAGTCCATGTGGTGTAGATACATCCACAGTGATGTTCGGGACGGATTCCAGGACTTTAACCTAGCGACAGTGAAGGAACGGCGTTATATTTCCAAATCAGTATGGTGAGTGACCTGGAGGGGAATCTACAGGTGGTGGGGTTCAGGTCTCTGCTGCCTTGTGTTTCTAGATGGTAGAAGTCGAAACTTGGAAGGTGGCGTCAAGGGAACCTTGGTCAGTTCCTGCAATGCATCTTGTAGATAGTACACGCTGCTGCTATTGTGTGTTGGTGGTAGAGGGTCTGAATTGTGAAGGTGGTGGATAGGATGCCAATGGCTGCTTTGTCCTGGATGGTTACGAGTTGGCAAGTGGAGAATATTCCATTACAATCTTGACTTGTACCTTATGGATGGCGGACAGGCTTTGAAGAGTCAGGAAATCGATTACTTGCCACAGAATTCCTAGCCTCTGACCTGCTCTTGTAGACACAGTATTTGCATGGTTAATCCAGTTCAGTTTCTGGTCAATGGTAACCCCCAGGATCTTGATAATGGGAGATTCAGCAATGGTAATGCCATTAAATGTGAAAGGGCGATTGGTTAGATCCTCTCTCGTAGGAGATGGTCATTGCCTGGCACTTGGGTAACATAAATGTTACTTGTCATTTATCAGGCCATGTCTGAATGTTGTCCAGGTCATACTGCATTTGGACATGGGGAGTGTTTCAGTACCTGAGGAGTCAGGAGTGGGGCTGAACATTGTGCAACCCTCAGTGAACATCCCCAGTGACTTTATGATGAAAGGAAGGTAATTGATGAAGTAGCTCAAGATGGTTAGGTGTAGGACATTACCCTGAGGAACTCCTGCAGTGATGTCCTGGAGCGGAGATGATTGACCTCCAACCACCACAACCATCTTCCTTTGCGCCAGGTATAACTCCAACCAGCAGAGAGTTTTCCCCTCTGATTCCCATTGACGCCAGTTTAGCCAGGGCTCCTTGATGCCATACTTGGTCAAATGCTGCCTTGATGTCAAGGGCAGTTACTCTCACTTCACCCCTGGCATTCGGCTCTTTTGTCCATGTTTGTACCAAGGCTGTAATGAGGTCAGGAACTGAGTGACCCTGGCGGGACCCAATCTGAGCGTCGGTGAGCAGGTTATTGCTGAGTAAGTACCGCTTGATAGCACTGTTGATGACCCTTCCATCACTTTGCTGATGATGGAGAGTAGACTGATAGGGCAGTAATTGGCTGGGTTGGATTTTTCCTGTTTCTTGTGTACAGCACAGACCTGGGCAATGTTCCACATTGCCAGGTAGATGCCAGTGTTGTAGCTGTACTGGAACAGCTTGGCCAGGAGTGCGGCAAGATCTGGAGCACAAGTACTATTGCCAGAATATTATCAGGGCCCATAGCCTTTGCAGTATCCAGTGTCTTCAGCCGTTTCTTGACATCACTTGGAGTGAATTGTATTGGCTGAAGATTGACATTTGTAATGCTGTGGCCCTCTGGAGGAGACCGAGATGGATCATCCACTCGGCACTTCTGGCTGAAGGTTGTTATGAATGCTTCAGCCTTTTTCAGCACAGATGTGCTGGAATCTTCCATCACTGAGGATGGGGATAACTGTGGAGCCTCCTCCTTCAGTGAGTTTAATTGTCTGCCGCCATTCACGACTGGATGTGGCAGGACTGCAGAGCTTAAATCCGATCTGTTGGTTATGGGATCGCTTAACTCTATCAGTTTATGATGTTTGGCACGCAAGTGGTCTGTGTTGTAGCTTCACCAGATTGGCAACTCCCATTTTTCGGTATGCCTGATGTTGCTCCTGACATGCTCTCCCGCACTCTTCATTGAACCAGGGCTGATCACCTGGCTTGGTGGTATAATTATCTTTATTATTGTCACAAGTAGGCTTACATTAACGCTGCAATGAAGTTACTGTGAATATCCCTTAGTCGCCACACTCAACTGCCTGTTCGGGTACAATGAGGGAGAATTCAGAATGTCCAAATTACCTAACAGCATGTCTTTCTGGACTTATGGGAGGAAAGTGGAGCACCCGGAGGAAACCCATTCAGACACTGAGAGAACGTGCAGACTCCGCACAGACAGTGACCCAGGCTGGGAATTGAATATGGGACCCTGGCACTGTACAGCAACGGTGCTACCCACTGTGCAGCCGTGGTAATTGTGGAGTGGGGATATGCCAGGCCATGAGGTTACAGACTGTGGTTAAATACAATTCTGCTGCTGCTGATGGCCCACAGCGCCTCATGGATGCCCAGTCTTGTTTGAAGTGACATTTAGCACAGTGATAGTGGTATCTCAATGCGAAAGCGGGACTTTGTCTCCATGAGGTCTGTGTGTTGGTCACTTCTACCGATACTGTAATGGACAGATGCACCTGCAGCAGGCAGCTTGTTGATCCACAATTGGGGCTTGTCACAACTGCCACGGTTTTAAGTAATCAGGTTCATAAACCAACTGGCAACTTATGCTTGCTTGTGTTTGGAAAAGCAACAATGGGGTTTTGTATTAAATCCCAACTTTCAAGATTTCCACCTCTGATTTATGAGATAGTGGGGTTGGCTCTATTGGTAACTTCCGATGATTTGGGATGGTGAGATGGGCCTGTACCCGGGAAAGTGCCAGTCTAGGTGGGATAGAGGGACAAAGATCTGGGTGTACAAATAAACAGCAACGGCTTTTGCACCAAATCACAGGTTAGCAAGGCCATGAAAATAGACAACCCAAGCACTCGGCTTTATTTCTCAAGAGATAGAATTGATTAGTGGGAAAGTTTTATATAAAACCCATATCGAACCTTGGTTAGGGCATGCTTGGTACTGCTCTGTTTGCCATATTATAAAACGGATGTAGAGGTACTGGAGAGACTGCAGAGAGGACTTATTAGGATATATATCATATACCAGAAATGTGGTCTACATACATTGGGAACGGATGAACATAATTGGCTGCATCTCTTGGGGAGAAAGGCAGCTGAGGTAGAGATTGGTGAGTGCCCTGTGGTTTAGTGCTCTGCCTGTTATCGTGCTAAGAGATCACTTCTGTGGTGAGGCAGTGTGATGGCAGTGTTGTTTGATGAGGCTATTCCTGTGGGGATGCTGCTTCCTCTGGGGTTACTGTTCCTCTGGTGAGCTGACCCAGTAAGGCGGCTGCTCCTTAGCCTTGCCTTGCACGAGACGGTGCTGATTTTGTGGAGCAGATGTTCCTGTGGTTTGATGTACAGCAGTTCAAAGTGATGTAAATGCAGCCCATTAAGAGCAGATCTCTCTGGGGATAAGTCCTCCTCCTGTTGCCTTGTGTACCATTGAATCTTGTCGATATATTTTCTGTTGAAGAAACCTTCATGTCCTTGTCATCAGCTTCACTTCACTGCTGATGGCAACCCTGCTGACAAGGACTTGGACAGGTTAGATGGCAGCTTTTACCTCCCCTCTGTTGTGGGAATGGACAGTTCTGATTGGTTGACTTCCTGTTTTGGGCATTATCATTTGTTAGGTAAACCTTTTCTCTCAATCCAATCAAATTCCAGCAATAACAATTGATGCTGCAATCTCAGCCCCACCCAAATCCTACCATAAAATAGCATTTATTGAGCAAATCCATAACTCATCCAGCCCCCCTTGCCAATCTCCCCGCCAACCTTTTAAAACGGTTCAGTCTTCGGATATGGACATGGTTGGAAAGTTTGGCATTTATTACTCACTGTCTGCCATGAGACAATTACAGTGGGCTGCCTTCCAGAAAGTGATTTGATGCAATGGAGGATTTTGCCAGGCTACTTCAGAACAGTTGAGAGTCAACCATGTTGGTGTGGGACTGGAGTTCCATTGCTGCAGAATGTGAGAGAAGCAATTGGCTTTTGGAGATAGCTTTGCAGTCAGATAGCCTGGATGTTTCAACAACTCAATCTATATTTAAATGTAATGCTCTTTCTCAAGTGGCCTAAGCATGCTCCTTAGTTTTGTCTAACACTACAGGGAGTGCAGCAACCTTTGATTCCAACAAGTTGGGCCAGCTTTGCACAAACATCGAGTAACTGCTATGCTGTGGTGGGTACCATCTTTTGTTGCAATCTTGTTTGCACTTTAGCCCCACGCTCCTGATCTTTGGGCACCCGGTGTGGAGATGGGCAGGGAATGAGGAGGACCTCTTTGTGAATCTGCTCCTGGACTGGCCAAACTTGCCAATAACAGGTCCAGACAGCAGGGGATCATCCAACCTGACTCTCATGTTCCTCTACTATTGCTATATTCGCAGCCAGGTGTCCCTGGAGAGGGAGTATGCAGTGTTCACGGGTACTATCGAGGCGTTCCATGCCCATTGAGCCCCGCAGGGGGCTGGAGTGCCTTATTGATCTCTTTAATTACATTTTGGTTTTGATGTTTTAAGGCTCATTTGTGATTCGATGTTTGTTTAAGGCAGTTTCCCCTATAAGATACTGTCCCTTTAATTTGTCCCTCAGTTTATTTGATTTAGTTTACTTGGTTATTTGTATTGACTTGAAATAGTTGGATAAGATATTAGACAAGGTTCTGAGTGACCTCTAGTGGTAGCACAGGAGTAGCCATGAGTGCAGCTCGAGTGTTCAAGTTGGGAATTTGGTGAGAATGAGAATGTGGTGCAGAGGAGGAAAGTTGCTGTTGCTTTTTAATCTCGAATAGCTGTGCTTTGTGTAAGCTTGAAGCATTAAATATTTGGGGGAAGCAGTGGTGTAGGGATAATGTCACTGGACAAGTAATCCAGGGGCCCAGGCAAATTCTCTGGGGACATGGGTTCAAATCCCACCTCAGTAGCAGGTGAATTTAAATTCAATTAATAAATCAATCTGGAATTAAAATAAGGTTTGTCTCCGTAATGGTGACCATGAAACCATTGTCAACTGTTGTAAAAATCTGGTTCAGTAATGTCCTTCAGGGAAGGAAATCTGCCGTCCTTACCTGGTCTGGTCTACATCTGACACCAGACACATAGCAATGGGTTGAAGAGCAATTAGAGATGGGCAACAAATGCTGGCCTTGCTACTGGCATGAAGAAAAGAAATCAATTGTACATGCAAAAAGAAGCTAAGATGAGCAAAAATCAATTTATAGATAATGGAGACCAAGATACGACAGAGTAGACTGGGGCTTGTGGGAGTTTGTGGATAGCAAGGCTGTACTGAGTGAACACATGAAGTAATTGTCTATCGCAGTCTTTGCCGTCAAGTGAGAGTTGGAGATACACTGAGGTGTATGTGTGGAAGAGCAGCTGACTGGGTGTTTTGTCCCCAAACCTGGATCACACTCCATTAGAGCTGCAGATTCAGAACAAAAGTGGTATGAGACAGGAGAACCCATGTGATGCAGCGGATGAAGGGATGGTGGTCAGCTGTGAGCCCTGCCACTGTTCTTTTCAGGTTGGAAGTAATCAGCCGACCGATCTGTGAGGCTAGAAACGTAATGTTAAATCTGTCCAAGAGGCAAAAAACATGGGGTCATATAATGTGGCCCATTAATGAGTTAATTGCAACTTCACAAGCAGTTTGTTTGCTTCTGGCCAAAATCCATTATTCCCTTGAGTGAAATGATGGCTGCGAATACCTCTTCAGGTATAACAAGTCTTGATGTCTCTGTTTTCGTTATTGCCCTGGCTGGGGAGCCGGTTCGTCTGTTAACCTAATAGTTTTGTGATTATAATATAACCTTGCAAAGGAGTATGAGATTCCGCAAGGCTAAATGTGGAACTCGCTTGTTCTGACAATCTCAGTTGTAAGCTTCCAGAACAGTTGGCCAATCTTGAGTTATGTGACTCGAACATCAGCAGCCATCTTTGGGTTCAGTAAAAGTAAATTTTAAAGTAGCAACAAGAAAAAAGTTTGATGTCCACAGTTTAGATTTATCTTGTGTCTTACTAACGTGTCAGTTTGCAAACTGCTTGGTGCCAGGATGAGATCTCAAACCAGCTTGAAAGGATATTGGAGAGGGAGGGGAAGGATACAGTTACTGTGATGCATGTTGTGACCAACAACATGGGGAAGATAGGCAAGAGATTCAAGGAGCGAAATTACAGGACAGGACTTGAAGGGTTATAATCTCTAGATTATTACCCAAACAATGAGGAAACAAATTTAGGGATAAGGGGATTAAGGAGGTGAACATATGGCTGAAGGGGTAATGTTGGAAAGAGGGGATTCATTTCATGGTACACAGTATTGGGACAGGGAGGAAAAACACCATTGGGACCAGACTTTAAGTGGATAGGAGCAATAGGGCAATCACAAGGACTTTAAACTAGTAAAGGGATTGTGGGAGGGTGCGAGTGAATAAGGTAGTCTAAATAATAGGTCAAAAACAAATAGGGAGGAGAGTAGACTAATGTAGACTGATGTAGACTAATGTAGAGTAATGTTCTTTAGACAAAGAAGGTAAAAATAAACTAGGTTATATAGAATGATTTAACCAGGAGGGGAAATGAGAAACCTGTGTATTAAAGTACAGAGGACGGGCAGGTTAGGGTACGTAACCCAAATGTTCTTTATACAAACACACACACAATAAAAGAAGCAGATTGAATGAATTTAAAGCCCAAATTCAACTTGGAGCATATGGCATGATGTTTGTTACTGAGAAATGACTCCAAGATGATCGGGGCAGGGAATTAAAATTACCAAGTTGAAAGATCTACAGGAAGACAGGGAAATAAATGTAGGGGCGGGATGGGGGATATGTGTGGAAGTTATCTGAGTGATTAAGGATGAAATGACTGATAGAGGTAAGTAAACAGTGGAGTCTTTATGGGTTGAATTAAGAAATAAAATGGGTTGAATTAAGAAATAGAAAGGAATTTCATATTGTGGTGGAAGTTGTGTATATTCCCCCTGGTAGCAACTATGAAGTGGGAGATCGTATAAATGCAGAGGTTAGGCAAACATGTAGCAAGTACTGTGTGGTTTTATTGTGGGATTTTAACACTCAAATTGAGATGAACAGGCAAGGATTGTGTTTTCTAAACCATTTTCCAATGCAACCCCATTTTAACACTTAAAAATGAATGCAACCCTACCAAACACCCTAGTGCAGTAAAGCAGCATAGTAGCATTGACTAAATAATTATTAAATTTGGCATATTACAGATCAACCTATTAATGTGAACATCTGCGCAAAAATTTTATTTTATATTCTGTCAGACATTTCAGACAAGTCAAATAAATGTTAAGTTTCCGTGGAGGATTTTAAATTACATGTTGGGAAGTTAGCGACGAGGGGATGTTTTAAAAGATTTGAGCCGAAGCTTTTAAATGAGAAATTGGGAAGGATTTGTAACACAGAAAGATTGGTAGAATTTTGAAGTTTTCTTCCACAAACAGCAATTGATGCCAGGTGAGATTTATAGATTATTGCTTGTAAATGGTGTAAGGGATATTGGATAAAGGTACAGTTAATTCATAGATCAGCCAAGATCTCACTGAATGTTGGAATTGGCTTGGGACAACGCCTGTCTGTGTGGATGTAAAATGTTCCATGGCACAGTTTGTGGGGAGTTCTGGCTGCCTGACCTCGTCACTCCACATCTACAATGACAGATTATCTGGTCATTTATCATGTAACTGTTTGTGTATAAATGTATTCATATTGTTACAGCGACTATACTTCAAAATGTGATTGAGGAAGCGTAGTGCTTTCAACAGGTCCAGGCAGCTGGCCATTGAGAGGGTCATCTGACCTAACTCTGCCCCTCTACCACGGCTACATTCTCGGGCTGGTGTTCCCTGGAGAGGGAGCATGCAGTGTCCATTGGCACCACCGAGTCCTGCTGTGCCTCTTGGGCACTGCAGGGTCTGGGTGCCTTATTCACAACTTTAATCAGATTTTGGTTTGAAGTTTAATTTTCAATTAGATTTTTATTTAAGGCGGTTTCCCTTTAAGGGGATTTGATTTGTTAATTTGATCTGGTTTACTTAATTATTTATGTTGTTCAGAATAGTGGAACATCCAAGTGGCAGCAGTGGAACAGTGGCTAGCACTGCTGCCATACAGCTCCAGGGTTCCGGATTCAATTCCGGCCTCGGGTGACTGTGTTGAATTTGCACGTTCTCCCCATGTGTGCGTGGGTTTCCTCCGGGTGCTCCTGTTTCCTCCCACAGTCCAAAGATGTGCAAGTTAGGTGGATTGGCCAGGCTAAATTGCCCCTTAGTGTCCAAGGATGTGCAGGTTAGGTGGGATTATGGGGTGTGGGGATAGATCAGGGAGTGGACCTAGGTAGAGTCTCTTTCGGAGGGGAGGTGCAGAGTTGATGGGCCAAATGGCCTCCTTCTGTACTGTAGGGATTCTATGGAACGTGAATGCTGCTAGATAAATACACATTATTTTATTTCCAATACATAAAAATTGCATGAAGTAACACTTGGGATGTTTAGCATCATCCATAAAGGGCATGGATTGTGAAGCTGCCAGTGATACCTGCTTCTGAATGGGATTTGCTAACTGACCTTATTTGACTGGTTATGGTTGGTTAGGATGGAGGGAGTTAAGGAATTGAAATCCTGATTCAAGAGCACAGGATTCCAGGACAAAATGAGGCTGAAGTGAAATGTGCTAAGATCCCGCTCTCAAAGGAGTTGGTAATTGGAACAGCTTATGTTGTGAATTCACTGATTTCAACCGGTAAGTATCCTGTGAAATTGCCTTACTGCAATTATAAAGGGCCTTAGTGAGACCTCGCCTAAAACTGTACATCGTTTTGGTCTCCTTACCTAAAGAAGGATACTGGTAACCAGTGAAGATTCACTGGACTCATTCCTGGGCTAATTTTATCTAATTGTAATTATGTAATAAATACATAGGATACTTACAGGGCTGGATAGGGTAGATGCTGGGTGCAAATTCTAACCCCGTGCGGTATCTGTCCTTGGAGTGTTTGATGGGGACAGTGTAGAGGGAGCTTTACTCTGTATCTGTCCCCGCACTGTACCTGTCCTGGGGGTGTTTGATGGGGACAGTGTAGAGGGAGCTTTACTCTGTATCTAACCCTGTGCAGTACCTGGCCTGGGAGTGTTTGATGGGTACAGTGTAGAGGGAGCTTTACTCTGTATCTAACCCTGTGCTGTACCTGTCCTGGGGGTGTTTGATGGGGACAGTGTAGAGGGAGCTTTACTCTGTATCTAACCCCGTGCTGTACCTGTCCTGGGAGTGTTTGATGGGTACAGTGTAGAGGGAGCTTTACTCTGTATCTAACCCTGTGCAGTACCTGGCCTGGGAGTGTTTGATGGGGACAGTGTAGAGGGAGCTTTACTCTGTATCTAACCCTGTGCTGTACCTGTCCTGGGGGTGTTTGATGGGGACAGTGTAGAGGGAGCTTTACTCTGTATCTAACCCTGTGCAGTACCAGGCCAGGGAATGTTTGATGGGGACAGTATAGAGGGAGCTTTACTCTGTACCTAACCTGTGTTATTCAGGTGATTTCACCTGAGGAAGGAGCAGTGCTCCGAAAGCTAGTGTTTGAAACAAACATGTTGGACTTTAACCTGGTGTTGTAAGACTTCTTACTGTGCTCACCCCAGTCCGACGCCGGCATCTCCACATCATGTGTTATTCTTGACATTCAATAAATTATTTGCTGATGCTATGAAGTCGACCAAGAAACCCTCCTTGCTTGAACACAAATATCCTATGTTTGAAAGTAATTTCATATAGAAAATGTTTCTTCTTGACGAACGATGTTCTTTGGAATATTATGTGTGTGATTGAGATTGTATTCTTTGTTCAAAATCAATGTTGTTTTGTTCTTGTTTATTGATTATAGAAGAATGCAATGAGTTTTCTATGTGGGGTGTTGGTTGAGAAGCTGATATAGATCTGTAAGTTCCAGTCTGATTGATTGGTGTATCATTTCATTTCCTGTAGACAGGGTAGAGTGGATAACATGATTGATGTAGTGATCCCTGACTGGGTGGTTTCAGATAGCAGCACATGGATTATGAGGTGTAACAGCTAGGTTCATGCCTAAAGCACCTTTGTGCATCAGTCTTCCTGTAGTATCCAGGCTATTACTGATCCTCTACCGTACTGTATGCAATCCACCTCGCCCATGCCTTTGCAAACCCCGCACTCCCAATTCAGGGCTCCCCGCTTGCTCTCTGTCTGTGTGCTGCTGTGTCCAATTTTACTCTTCCGCTTCCAACTGCCTCCCGGCAGTCTTTCAGTGAAAGCACTTTATGGGCATAGTTGGGGACATAGAATTGGCTTGGTCAAAGAGAGAATTAATGACTGGAGACGCAGTGTGAAGTGATATGGCTCTGATATCATAGTGCTTTCTCAGACACACTGTACTCCTGTTTTAACAGTTGGAAGGGTAACACTTGTGTGATCATGGGTTTTGTATACATTTGTCCAGTGTTCCTGGGTTTTAAATACAGTATTGTTAAAAGCAAATACAAATGTTTTTTTAAATCCACTCATTAGACAGAAGTGTTGATGACTAGACCGGCATTTGTTGCCCATCCTTAGTTGCCCATGGGAAGGTGAGCTGCCTTATTGAACCGCTATAGTCCCTGAGGTGAAGGTAGACCCACAGTGCTGTTAGGGAGGCAGTTCCCAGGATTTTGACCCAGCGTCAGTGAAGGAACGGAGCTTTATTTCCAAGTTGTTACAATACCCTGGGTGAGCATGCCATCAATTCCAGCCCTCCTCGACCCAGAGTCTCCACATAAGTGAATTAACAAATAATTCTTATAAACTTGTCCCTAGACTGCTCCAATATGTTACAGGCACCAGTTTATAAGTAAAACATAAAAAAAAAGATTTATAACAAGAAAAAAGATTGATGTATAAAGATAAGAATGGAACAATGGTCTGTTAATCTATTTTATCCCCAAAACCCCATCCCACCCTCCACCCAGACAGACACACGGTGAAAAGGTTAAAGATAAACAGGGATTAAGGGGTACGAGATGGTTCTGTGCTACTGACGTTAACAGACTTTGTAGCCAGCGATCTCCTAATGATGTCTCCAGTCACCTGCAAGCTGCCGAATGCTCTATCAACCGCCAGGCAGAGAGAGAGTTTAAAACTGCCTCATGCTTGGATCTCATCACAAAACTCAGGACAAAATGGAACTCTTCACAAGACTCGCCTTTCTTCCGTAAGGTTCTGAATGGCGAGAACAGGAGATGCCCCAAAATTTCGGACGTATTGATTGGCTGTTTGCCAAATCAATCATACTAACATCACGGGCTTTGCCACAGAGCATCAAGGGGAAGTCCTGGGCTAGTTCAAATGGCAGTTTGCAGTCTGGTTGCAGGGGAAAACCAGAACTCTGATTTTTAAACTAGCCAGCAGGACAGGTATTAAAAGGACGTAAGGATTAGACAAGAGAGAAAATGCTGAAAGACACGTTCTTTACAAAGTTAAGATGGTGGATGACTTGAAGGAGAACCTCCAGGTGGTGGTGGATGTGTTCCCAGACATCTGCACTCATCTAGGCAAGTGCATTCCATTGCACACCCAACTTGTGCCATGTAGATGGTGAACAGGCTTTGGGTAGTCAGGAGGTGAGTTTGTCAGTGCAGGATTCCTAACCTCTGACCTGCTGTGGTAGCCCCAGTATTTATATAGGAAGGTTTTGGATAGTAAGTCCTGCCATTGTGTTGAGGAGCAATGTTCTAATCGCTTAACTCTTTCCTCCTGGCGTACGTCGGCATGCTACCATCTAACAGATGGCTCCTCTTTTGTTTTACAGAGATACCATGTGGAGGCTGTTCACTGGCTCTCTGACTGTGGATGAAAAGTCCAGTGTTATCCTGCATGATGTGCGAGAGATGGAGTCTTGGATTTACAGATTGCTGCACTCCCCTGTGCCTGCCCCCGGCCAGAAAAGGGTGGATGTGGAGATCCTGCCCCGGGAACTCCAGCCAGCACTCACCTTTGCTCTCCCAGACATGGCCCGTTTCACTCTGGTGGACTTCCCCCTGCACCTTCCTCTTGAACTGCTCGGAGTAGAACCCTGCCTTCAGGTGCTCAGCTGCATCCTACTGGAACACAAGGTGAGGAGGAACATGATGCCTCCATGCTCAATGTGTTAAACAGATGGTCAAAAGTAGACAAAGGTTCCGTTTTCCCACAGTGTTAGCACCTGATCATGGGGCATCATATTTGTTCTAAAATGAGTCAAATTCGCGTTGGTTTCAAAACTGGCTTTGCATCTGATTAAAAAAGAAATTGCACTAAACAGTGATCTGAATCAATGATTTTAACATTACTCCACTCTGAATCGTGTTGGGGCTAAATCGCAGCTCAATCCATACCACACTGAACCTTGCCCATGAGGGTCAAGTGTTACAACCGACTGCTGTGCAATAACTTAGATTTATACAATGCCTTTAACGTCATGTGGAGATGCCAGCATTGGAATGGGGTGGGCACAGTAAGAAGTCTCACAACACCAGGTTAAAATCCAACAGGTTTGTTTCGAATCACTAGCTTTCGGAGCGCGGCTCCTTCACCTGAGGAAGGAGCTATGCTCTGAAAGCTTGTGATTCGAAACAAACCTGTTGGAGTTTAACGTCATCAAATGTGCTGAGCTAAATAAGCAGATATCTCATTGGGTGTGGGGCGGGAGGAGATTACAGATGTCAGGGAGTTGAGATTGTGGAGCAATTTAAAGCAAGGTGAACATTTTCAATTCAAATCATAGCTTAAATGGGAACTAATGTAGCTGAGTGAGCACAGAGGAGATTGGACTTGATGCGGGTCAAGGCACACATAGCAGTGTTTTGGATGATCTCAAGTTTCCAGAGGGTAAAATGTGGGAAGAGTGCATTGGCACAGTGAAGTTTACAAGTAACACAGGAATAAATATTACTCTCAGTAACAGCTAAATTGAGGCAAAGTCAGGTGATGTTGCAGAGGTGTAAATGAGATGGATGTGGCAAGGATGTTTCCACTTGTAGGAAAAACTAGAACCAGAGGACACCATCTCAGACTAAAGGGATGATCCTTTAAAACAGAGATGAGGAGGAATTTTTCAGCCAAAGGGTGGTGAATCTGTGGAACTGTTTGCCGCAGAAGGCTGTGGAGGCCAATTCACTGAGTGTCTTTAAGACAGAGATAGAGAGGGGGACTTCCGGTGACGGCGGGCGGGAGGCAGCCACATACTGGAGGGCTCTCGCTCGGGAATAGAAATTCCGGGGTTTAAACGCTCGGTCCCAGGGACAATGGAGGCTGAAAAAGCTGTAAGAAGGCACGGAGGAGAAATGTCCAAGCTTGGGAAAACAAACGGCGGTGAAAAAGGGGGTTAATAAAAGTCCGCCGGTGAGTGGAAAGGTCAGCGCAAGAACTGTAAGGAAAGTGGAGGCTGGAGCACCAGGGGAGGCCACATTGCTCACAGCAGAAGAAATGACCAAAGTGATGGTTGAGGGACTTGAAAAAACAGCTCACAAAGCATTTGGAAGCGATGAAGAAGGAGATAGGTCGGTATTGAAAGTGCTGGTGGAGGAGGCGGTTGCCCCGGTGAGGGCGGCGGTATCAAGCGCAGCGGCAGAGGTGTGGGGGCAAGGTGAGACACTGAAGAAAGTGGAAGAGGTATTATCGTAGCACAGTGATCGACTCGCCTTGATGGGGAAGGAGTTGTGGAAGGTGACAGAGAACAACAAGGGTCTGCGAGCCAAAATGGAAGACCTGGAAAACAGATCCAGGCGGCAGAATCTAAGGATTGTTGGTCTGCCCGAAGGAATGGAAGGCCCGAGGCAGACGAGTATTTTGCAACGATGTTGGCGGAGCTATTGGGGGAGGGGGAAGATCCCCCTCGATGCGAACTGAATTGGGCTCATCGGTTGTGGAGGCCTGTACCAAAGGCGAGTCAGCCGCCAAGAGTAGTAACTGTGCGTTTCCGTAGGTACAGCGTGTAGGAGAAGGTCCTGTGCTGGGCAAAGCAGAAGCGGATGGTGCAGTGGGCTGGAGCTGGTATACGCATATATCAGGACTTTACAGTGGAGCTGGCGAGGAGGTGGGCTGCCTTCAGCCGGGTGAAGAAAGCACTGTACATCAGCAAGGTGCAGTGCGGCTTAGTATATCCAGCTAAGTTGAGGGTGACCTACAAATCCAAGGACTTTTATTTTGGGATGGCGGAAGCGACGGAGGAGTTTGCGAAGGAAGAAGGACTGTGGCTGAATTGAGAAATGGTCATGTACCGATGTAGCCTCATGTAACTTGATTATTTCACTGTGTGTTGGTGTATGTACTAAATGAGACGACGCTGTATATTTGGACAAGGGAAGAGTTGGGACTTTCATTTGCAATGATGGTTCTTTGGGGCTTGGGTGTGTATGCCGGGGTTGTGTGCTGAAGGAGATTTCTTGGTTTTCCTGGGACCGGGCAAGGGGGAAGGAGACCCGGGCTGGGGCCTCCACGCTGGCCGGTTTAAACCGGCCAGTGAACTGGAGTGAGGTGGGGGAGGGGCTGTGGCCATCGGAGTCTGGTAGAACAGATTTCGGTGAGTCTAGCCAGGGTGAAAAGTTGGGGGAAGAAACCAAAGTTGGGGAGTTGACAAGAGGAAGTGGTAGGGGAGGAGTCTGGGAGGAGGATGGGGAGGGGGTGCCTATAATTCATGGGTGCCATTCACGGTACTCTTTCAGGGATTGGATGGCATTGAATATTAGTGTGGGGGGGGGGGGGGGGTTGTGGGGTGAACCATATGTGTCACCAGTGACCAGGAGCAATTCCTGATTCCTTTTTCTTTTTTTTCCTCCTTGGGGGGGGGGGGTTTAGTTTTATTTGATGCTTGTATTGTCAGATGGGCCATTATGGGCCAGATGGGAGGATCGGATCGTTGTTGTTGATGAGGGGATTGACATTGTATTCGTTACCGTTTACTGTTTGTTGGTGGAGGGTAAATTCTGAAGAAAATGTGAAAATGGAGAATAATAAATTTTTTAGAAAAAAAGTCAGAGATAGATAGGTTCTTTATTAATAAGGGGATGAGGGGTTATGGGGACAAGGCAGGAGAATGGGGATGAAAAAATAGCGATGATTGAATGGCGGTGCAGACTTGATGGGCCGAGTGGCCTAATTCTGCTCCTATGTCTTTTGGAGTGGTTTTAGTGATGGCACAAATATGAGGTTGGTAGCTTCTCTTGGGGTCAATCGGACACCAAGGTTGTGAGCAGACTGGAATAATCTCAGCATGATGGAGTCAGTTGCTTTATGGAACAGTTTGGAGCCCTCATCAAACAAATTAATTCAGTCTTTGTAACACTGAACTGGAAGAGGTTTTGCTCATGTGAACTGGCCGTCGGAAGAGCAGTCTGATTCGGGAAGTGTTTACAGAGGTGGTGGTTGTGATGATATGCCAAAGCAGTTATATAAATATTAACAGATACGCCCTCCAACCAGCATGTGGCAGTAAAGAACAACCACGTGGCACTACAACCTTGTGGGGTCTGGAGATAGTCGTCATAGTGGGTAACCGCATTTGTAATAGCTCTTTGATAAATTTATAATTTAATAGTCAGTGGTTTTAGTAGTTTTCATATTGTTATCTGACCCAAGTTATTGTTAATCAATAAACATTGAACTAATCACAAACTAGACATTCTCTACTGCACTAATTCCATCCGGCCAAGTATCAGAACGTAATGGTGGTGAGATTGGGTTTGGAGTCATCAGGCCTGATGTGAAAATTAAACAGTGGCCGCTGAGCCCTGTTTTACACTGAGCTCTGACAGTACGAGGGCCACAATTCAACAGAACCCGATGATAAAAAGTGATGTGATGAGGGTTACAGCTTCAATCCCATTTCACACAAGCGGGACAGAGGGACGGTCCCCAGTTGCAGTGTAAGTAGATTGGTGAATGTGCGCTAGATCTTCAGATAGATTAATGACTGGAATGATAATCAGCATCAAGCACTCTAATTAGTGCTTTGGTCAGATTGGCAGTTTCAATGGCTTCCCTCGGCTATATTTGATTAAACTTGTATTTAATAAGTTGATGCTGTGTCGCTCCATCAGGAGTTGGTATTTAATAAGGTGAGGGCAGCATGGTGATGCACTGGTTAGCACTGCTGCCTCATAGCGCCGAGGTCCCAGGTTTGATCCTGGCTCTGGATCACTGCCCGTGTGGAGTTTGCACATTCTCCCCGTGCTTGCGTGGATTTCTCGCCCACAACCCAAAAGATGTGCAGGGTAGGTGGATTGGCCACGCTAAATTGCCCCCACTAATTGGAGAAAATGAATTGGATATTCTAAATTTATTTTAAAAAAGTTAATGCTGTGTTGCTCCATTTTGACTTTGGCTGACTGTATAACTGGCAGCTGAGGTGGCTCCCTGGGCTTTGCATTGTTGACCACTTCAAAGAACAATACAGCACAGGATCAGGCCCTTCGGCCCTCCAAGCCTGTGCTGACCATGGTACCTGCCTAAACTAAAATCGTATGCATTTATGGAGTCCATATCCTTCCATTCCCACCCTGTTCATATATTTATCTAGCTG
Source organism: Scyliorhinus canicula (assembly GCF_902713615.1). Classification (NCBI taxonomy): domain Eukaryota; kingdom Metazoa; phylum Chordata; class Chondrichthyes; order Carcharhiniformes; family Scyliorhinidae; genus Scyliorhinus; species Scyliorhinus canicula. Next base: position 97,271,349 of record NC_052154.1, read on the forward strand.
CACCTTAAATGCCGCTATCGTACCTGCTCCCACCACCTCCCCAGGCAGCGCATTCCATATATTTACCACCCTCTGTAAAAAAAAAAAAACGTGCTTCGCACATTTGTTCTAAACTTTTCCCCATGCACCTATGTCTCCTAGTATTTGACTCTCCTACCCGAGGAAAGAGCATCTGACAATCCACGCCACTCATAATCTTGTAGACCTCTTATCAGGTTGCCTCTCAACCTCCGTCGTTCCAGTGAGAACAGACCTCTCCTCATAGCTAATGCTCTCCATATCAGGCAACATCCTAGTAAACCACTTCTGTACCCTCTCCAAAGCATCCACATCCTTATGGTAGTGTGGCAACCGGAATTGTACACAAAATTCCAAATGAGGCCTAACTAGGGTCCTGTACAGCTGCAACATGACTTGCCAATTTTTATGTTCAATGCCCCACCCGATGAAGACCAGAATGCCGTATGCCTTCTTGGCCACCTCATCCACATGCGTTGCCCCTTTCAGTGATCGGTGGACATGCCCGCCCAGATCTCTCTGCCTGTCAATACTCGCAAGAGTGCGACCATTTATTGTGTAATTCCTACATGCATTGAACCTTCCAAAGTGCATTACCATTACCTTACACTTGCCCAAATTAAACTCCATCTGTTATTTCTCCGCCCAAGACTCCAACCAGTTTATATCTTGCTGTGTCCTCTGACAGTCCTCTTCACTATCTACAACTCCATCAATTTTTGTGTCGTCTGCGAACTTGCTAATCAGACCATTTTCTTTGCAGGTGGTGCTGCAGTCCCGTGACTACAATGCGCTCTCCATGAGTGTGATGGCATTCGTGGCAATGATCTATCCATTGGAATACATGTTCCCAGTTATCCCCTTGCTTCCCACCTGCATGGCATCGGCAGAACAGGTATGGTAGCAGTGGATGCAGTTATTCAACTAGAGTCCAGGCTTCCAATGATGCAGTGCTAGATGAGATACAGTCCACAAGGGATATAGAAGGAGAGTAAATGGGTGGTTCGTGGCCATAATAATGTTGTCTCTGTGTGTTGTGTGACAATTGTAGTGGGGAAATGTGGCACAGTGCTTCTGTTTCTGTACTAGTAATCCAGAAACCTAGACTAATGTTGCAATGATGAGAGTTCAAATTCCACTACATCATTTGTGGATTTGAATGGGCTGGTTTAGCACAGTGGGCTAAACAGCTGGCTTCTAATGCCGAACAAGGCAGCAGCGCGGGTTCAATTCCTGTACCGGCCTCCCCGAACAGGTGCTGAATGTGGTGACTCGGGGCTTTTCATAGTAACTTCACTGAAGCCTACTTGTGATAATAGGCGATTATTATTACTATTAATAAACCGAGGGTCAATAGCTATTCACGAGTAATCACGAGGCTATGGTTTTGTCAGAAAAGCCGACCTTGTTAACTAATGACCATCAGGAAAAGAAAATTACCTTAAAAAATCTTACTTGGACTGGCCTCTCCGTGACTCTTAACTGCCCTCTGAAATTACATTGTATGTCACTCCATTGTATTAAACTGTATGAAAATAGATTGTCAGGGTAAAAATGAATGGGTGGCCTGCATTGCTGAAGGTAATGGACTTTGTTTTGACATCGAAGATGCACTGAGCCCAGCCTGTATACTGGGGAGTTTCCCTCGCTGAGATCCACGTCCAGCTTGCATACTAGGGAACATCGCACTCACTGGGATCCATGTCCTGCCTGTATAAGAACAAAGAACAGTACACGAACAGGCCCTTCGGCCCTCAAAGCCTGTACCAGTCATGATACCACCCTTGGCAAAAACCCTCAGTACTTCCTTGTGCCGTATCCCTCTATACCCATCCTATCCATGTATTTGTCGAGTTGCGTTTTGAAAGCTGTCAATGTATCTGCTTCCACAACCTCCCCTGGCAACGCATTCCAGGTACTCACCACCCTCTGTGTAACAACCTGTCTCACACACCTCCTCTGAACTTTGCACCATGGACCTTAAACCTATGCCCCCTGGTGACTGACCCCTTCACCCTTGGAAAGTGTGCCTGCCTATCCACTTTATCCATGCCCCTCATCACCTTGTAAACCTCGATCATGTCACCCCCTCAACCTCCGTCGTTCTAATGAAAACAGTTTGTGTTTATTCAGTCCCTTCGCATAACTAACGCCCTCCAGACCAGGCAACATCCTGGTAAGTCTCCTCTGCACCCTCTCCAAAGCCTCCACATCCTTTTGGTCGTGCGGCAACAAGAATTGTGCATAATATTCCAAGTGTGGCCGTACCACGGTTCTATGCAACTGTAGCATGACTTGCCAGTTTTTATACTCAATGCCCCGTCCAATGAAGGCAAGCATTCCATATGCTTTCTTGACTACCTCGTCCACTTGTGTTGCCACTTCGTGGACCTGCACGCCCAGATCTCTCTGACTTATATTCCGAAGAGTATATTTACTGTATATTTTCCCTCCATGTTAGACCCCCCAAAATGCATTACCTCACATTTACATAAGAACATAAGAACATAAGAACTAGGAGCAGGAGTAGGCCATCTGGCCCCTCGAGCCTGCTCCACCATTCAATGAGATCATGGCTGATCTTTTGTGGACTCAGCTCCACTTTCTGGCCCAAACACCAAAACCCTTAATCCCTTTATTCTTCAAAAAACTATCTATCTTTACCTTAAAAACATTTAATGAAGGAGCCTCAACTGCTTCACCGGGCAAGGAATTCCATAGATTCACAACCCTTTGGGTGAAGAGGTTCCTCCTAAACTCAGTCCTAAATCTACTTCCCCTTATTTTGAGGCTATGCCCTCTAGTTCTGCTTTCACCTGCCAGTGGAAACAACCTGCCTGCATCTATCCTACCTATTTCCTTCATAATTTTATATGTTTCTATAAGATCCCCCCGCATCCTTCTAAATTCCAACGAGTACACTCCCAGTCTACTCAACCTCTCCTCGTAATCCAACCCCTTCAGCTCTGGGATTAACCTAGTGAATCTCCTCTGCACACCCTCCAGTGCCAGTATGTCCTTTCTCAAGTAAGGAGACCAAAACTGAACACAATACTCCAGGTGTGGCCTCACTAACACCTTATACAATTGCAGCATAACCTCCCTAGTCTTAAACTCCATTGCTCTAGCAATGAAGGACAAAATTCCATTTGCCTTCTTAATCACCTGTTGCACCTGTAAACCAACTTTCTGTGACTCGTGCACTAGCACACCCAGGTCTCTCTGCACAGCAGCATGCTTTAATATTTTATCATTTAAATAATAATCCCGTTTGCTGTTATTCCTACCAAAATGGATAACCTCACATTTGTCAACATTGTATTCCATCTGCCAGACCCTATATCCAAATCCCTCTGCAGACTTCCAGTATTCTCTGCACTTTTCGCTTTACCACTTATCTTAGTGTACAAGCAAACTTGTACACATTGCCCTTGGTCCCCAACTCCAAATCATCTATGTAAATTGTGAACAATTGTGGGCCCAACACGGATCCCTGAGGGACACCACTAGCTACTGATTGCCAACCAGAGAAACACTCATTAATCCCCACTCTTTGCTTTCTATTAATTAACCAATCCTCTACCCATGCTACTACTTTACCCTTAATGCTATGCATCTTTATCTTATGCAGCAACCTTTTGTGTGGCACCTTGTCAAAGGCTTTCTGGAAATCCAGATATACCACATCCATTGGCTCCCCGTTATCTACTGCACTGGTAATGTCCTCAAAAAATTCCACTAAATTAGTTAGGCACAACCTGCCCTTTATGAACCCATGCTGCGTCTGCCCAATGGGACAATTTCTATCCAGATACCTCGCTATTTCTTCCTTGATGATAGATTCCAGCATCTTCCCTACTACTGAAGTTAAGCTCACTGGCCTATAGTTACCCACTCTCTGCCTACCTCCTTTTTTAAACAGTGGTGTCACGTTTGCTAATTTCCAATCCACCGGGACCACCCCAGAGTCTTGTGAATTTTGATAAATTTTCACTAGTGCATTTGCAATTTCCCTAGCCATCTCTTTTGGCACTCTGGGATGCATTCCATCAGGGCCAGGAGACTTGTCCACCTTTAGCCCCATTAGCTTGCCCATCACTACCTCCTTAGTGATAACAATCATCTCAAGGTCCTCACCTGTCATAGCCTCATTTCTATCAGTCACTGGCATGTTATTTGTGTCTTCCACTGTGAAGACTGACCCAAAAAACCTGTTCAGTTCCTCAGCCATTTCCTCATCTCCCATTATTCAAACTCCCTTCTCATCCTCTGAAGGACCAATATTTACCTTAGCCACTCTTTTTTGTTTTATATATTTGTAGAAACTTTTACTGTCTGTTTTTATATTCTGAGCAAGTTTACTCTTATAATCTGTCTTGCTCTTCTTTATAGCTTTTTTAGTAGCTTTCTTTTGCCCCCTAAAGATTTCCCAGTCCTCTAGTCTCCCACTAATCTTTGCCACTTTGTATGCTTTTACCTTCAATTTGAGACTCTCCCTTATTTCCTCAGATATCCACGGTCGATTTTCCCTCTTTCTACCGTCCTTCCTTTTTGTTGGTATAAACCTTTGCTGAGCACTGTGAAAAATCACTTGGAAGGTTCTCCACTGTTCCTAAACTGTTCCACCATAAAGTCTTTGCTCCCAGTCTACCTTCGCTAGTTCCTCTCTCATCCCATTGTAATCTCCTTTGTTTAAGCACAAAACACTAGTGTTTGATTTTACCTTTTCACCCTCCATCTGTATTTTAAATTCCACCATATTATGATCGCTCCTTGCCAGAGGATCCCTAACTATGAGATCATGAATCAATCCTGTCTCATTACACAGGACAAGATCTAGGACTGCTTGTTCCCTCATAGGTTCCATTACATACTGTTCTTGGAAACTATCGCGGATACATTGTATAAACTCCTCCTCAAGGCTGCCTTGACCGACCTGGTTAAACCAATCGACATGTGGATTAAAATCCCCCATGATAACTGCTGTACCATTTCTACATGCATCAGTTATTTCTTTGTTTATTGCCTGTCCCACCATAACGTTACTATTTGGTGGCCTATAGACTACTCCTATCAGTGACTTTTTCGCCTTACTATTCCTGATTTCCACCCAAATGGATTCAACCTTATCCTCCATAGTACCAATGTCATCCCTTACTATTGCCCGGATGTCATCCTTAAATAACACCTCCCTTACCATCCACTCTGTCCTTCCGAATAGTTTGATACCCTTGGATATTTAACTCCCAGTCGTGACCATCCTTTAACCATGTTTCAGTAATGGCCACTAAATCATAGTCATTTGTCTGGATTAAACTCCATTTGCCATTTCTCTGCCCAAGTCTCCAACCTATTTATGTCCTGCTGTATTATTTAAACACTACCTGCCACTTTATCAACCTTGGTGTCATCCACGAGCTTGCTAATTAGACCGGCTCCATTTTCCTCCAAATCGTTTATGTACCGTACAAACAAAAGAGACCCCCAGCACAGATCCCTGTGGAACACCACTAGTCACAACCTTCCATTCAGAGAACCACTATTCTACTGCTACCCTTTGCCTTCTGTGACCAAGCCAGTTCTGTATTCATGTCACCTCTGATCCCATGCGACTTCACCTTTTTATAATAATAATCTTATAATAATAATAATCTTCATTATCACAAGTTGGCTTACATTAACACTGCAATGAGGTTACTGTGAAAATCCCCTAGTCGCAATATTCCAGTGCCTGTTTGGGTACACGGAGGGAGAATTCAGAATGTCCAAATTACCAAATAGCATGGCTTTCGGGACTTGTGGGAGGAAACCCACGCAGACACAGGGCGAACGTGCAGACTCCGCACAGACAGTTACCCAAACCGGGAATTGAACCTGTGGCTTCGGCGCTGTGAAGCCGTAGTGCTAACCACTATGCTACCGCACTTCCCAGTTTTGTACCAGTCTGCCATGAGACACCTTGTAAAAGGCTTTATTAAGTCCGTGTAAACAACATCCACCACCCTCCCCTCATCAATCATCTTTGTCACCTCCTCAAAAAACTCAATCAAGTTCGTGAAGCACGACCTCCCCTTTATAAAACCATTCTGCCTGTCCCTAATGAGTCCATTTGTTTCCAAATGGTATTATGGGCCAGGGTTTAGAGAACCCCAAAGTGTATCATGGAGTTCACCTGGCCCACAACTTTTAATAGATTGTGGTATGGGGAGCACACGGCCCACTCTACAGGTATGGTACAGCAGAAATGGAAAAGTAATTTTTAAAGCAAAACAATGTTTATTCTATGAACTCAAGTTGACCTTTTTGAAACCTACAGTGAACATCTTAGCAACCATCAATTCAAATACAACCCCCAAAGACTACAACACTAAGTAATCCTTAATAACTTCCCAAACAACATCCAGAAGCACCTGTTAACAGAAGCACATTGGGTTTACATTCACTACTGAGAACATTTATAATTTTGAATTCACCAAATGATCAAGAGATAGTCTTTTGATGGCAGAGAGAACAGCAGTACACCTGCTTTGCCTGGCTTCAGCTCCAACACTGAAAACAAAACTAAAACACACCCTGCAGCAAGCAGCCTAAAACAAAAGTAAAAAGCTGACAAACAGCCCAGCTGCACCCTCTCTCTGACAACACTGCAGTGGTAAACACCCATTTCTTAAAGGTACTCTCACATGACAATTTGTATAAATCCTGTTCGTGGGAATTCTCTCTGATAATTTACCTTCTACTGACGTGAGGCTCACCAGCCTATCGTTTCCAGAATTATCCCTGCTACCTTTCTTAAACAACAGTACTACATTAGCTATTATCCAGTCCTTTGGGATCTCACCTTAGCCAATGTGGATGCAAAGGTGTCAGTTAAGGCCCCAGCAATTTCCTCTCTTGCTTCCCTCCGTATACTGGGCTAAATACCAATCGGCCCAGGAGATTTATCTACCTTATACATGGAATATCCCACTCACTGGGTGTCAAATCCAGCCTGTACTCTGGGGAATATCGCTCTCAATTTGCTCCTAGGGGCTTTTCACAGTAACTTCATTGAAGCCTACTCGTGACAATAAGCGATTTCATTCATTCATTCATTCATATCTCACCTGCGTACTGGAGATTATCTCTCTTTCTGAGATCCATATCCAGCCTGTACACTGGGAATATCCCCCTCTCAGGGATCCATGCCCAGCCTTTATACTGCGGAATATCCCTCTCTTGGGGATCCATGTGCAATCTGTATTCTGGGGAATATCCCACTCACTGGGATACATATCCAGCCGAATGCTGGGAAATATCCCACTCTGTGGGATCCATATCCAGCCTGTATACTGGGAATATCCCTCTCTTGGGGATCCATGTGCAATCTGTATTCTGGGGAATATCCCACTCACTGGGATACATATCCAGCCGAATGCTGGGAATAGCCCTTTAACTGGGATCCGTGTCCACCCTGTATTCTGAGGAATATCCCCCTCACTGGGATCCATATCCAGCCTGTAGACTGGAAAATATCCGTTCACGGGATCGATATCCAGCCTGTATACTGGGAAATATCCCACTCACTGGGAGTAATATCCAGCCTGTATACTGGGGAATATACCTCTCACTGGGAGACATATCCAGCCTGTATACTGGGGAATATCCCACTCACTGGGAGTAATATCCAACCTGTACACTGGGGAATATCCCACTCACTGAGAGTAATATCCACCCTGTATACTGGGGAATATCCCACTCACTGGGGGTAATATCCACCCTGTATACTGGGGAATATCCCACTCATTGGGGGACATATCCAGCCTGTATACTGGGGAATATACCTCTCACTGAGAGTAATATCCAGCCTGTATACTGGGGAATATCCCACTCACTGGGAGTAATATCCAGCCTGTATACTGGGGAATATCCCACTCACTGGGAGTTATATCCAGCCTGTATACTGGGCAATATACCTCTCACTGGGAGTAATATCCAACCTGTATACTGGGGAATATCCCACTCACTGGGTGACATATCCAACCTGTATACTGGGGAATATCCCACTCACTGGGAGTAATATCCAGCCTGTATACTGGGGAATATACCTCTCACTGGGAGTAATATCCAACCTGTATACTGGGGAATATACCCCTCTCTGAGAGTAATATCCAGCCTGTATACTGGGGAATATCCCACTCACTGGGGGTAATATCCAGCCTGTATACTGGGGAATCTACCTCTCACTGGGAGTAATATCCAACCTGTATACTGGGGAATATACCCCTCTCTGAGAGTAATATCCAGCCTGTATACTGGGGAATATCCCATTCAGTGGGAGTAATATCCAGCCTGTATACTGGGGAATATCCCATTCACTGGGAGTAATATCCAGCCTGTATACTGGAGAATATCCCACTCACTGGGTGACATATCCAACCTGTATACTGGGGAATATCCCACTCACTGGGAGTAATATCCAGCCTGTATACTGGGGAATATCCCACTCACTGGGAGTAATATCCAGCCTGTATACTGGGGAATATCCCACTCACTGGGAGTAATATCCAGCTTGTATACTGGGGAATATCCCACTCACTGGGAGTAATATCCAGCCTGTATACTGGGGAATATCCCACTCACTGGGAGTAATATCCAGCTTGTATACTGGGGAATATCCCACTCACTGGGAGTAATATCCAACCTGTATACTGGGGAATATCCCACTCACTGGGAGTAATATCCAACCTGTATACTGGGGAATATCCCACTCACTGGGTGACATATCCAACCTGTATACTGGGGAATATACCACTCACTGGGAGTAATATCCAGCCTGTATACTGGGGAATATCTCACTCACTGGGAGTTATATCCAGTCTGTATACTGGGGAATATCCCACTCACTGGGAGTTATATCCAGTCGGTATACTGGGGAATATACCTCTCACTGAGAGTAATATCCAGCCTGTATACTGGGGAATATCCCATTCAGTGGGAGTAATATCCAGCCTGTATACTGGGGAATATCCCATTCACTGGGAGTAATATCCAGCCTGTATACTGGGGAATATCCCACTCACTGGGTGACATATCCAACCTGTATACTGGGGAATATCCCACTCACTGTGAGTAATATCCAACCTGTATACTGGGGAATATCACACTCACTGAGAGTAATATCCACCCTGTATACTGGGGAATATCCCACTCACTGGGAGTGATATCCAGCCTGTATACTGGGGAATATCCCACTCACTGGGAGTAATATCCAGCCTGTATACTGGGGAATATCCCACTCACTGGGAGTAATATCCAGCTTGTATACTGGGGAATATCCCACTCACTGGGAGTAATATCCAGCCTGTATACTGGGGAATATCCCACTCACTGGGAGTAATATCCAGCCTGTATACTGGGGAATATCCCACTCACTGGGAGTAATATCCAGCTTGTATACTGGGGAATATCCCACTCATTGGGAGTAATATCCAACCTGTATACTGGGGAATATCCCTCTCACGGAGTAATATCCAATCTGTATACTGTGGATAATATCCAGCCTGTATACTGGGGAATATCCCACTCACTGGGAGTAATATCCAACCTGTATACTGCGGAATATCCCACTCACTGGGCGTAATATCCAACCTGTATACTGGGGAATACCCCACTCACTGGGAGTAATATCCAACCTGTATACTGGGGAATATCACACTCATTGGGGGACATATCCAGCCTGTATACTGCGGAATATCCCACTCACTGGGAGTAATATCCAGCCTGTATACTGGGGAATATCCCACTCACTGGGAGTAATATCCAGCCTGTATACTGGGGAATATCCCACTCACTGGGTGTTATATCCAGTCTGTATACTGGGGAATATACCTCTCACTGAGAGTAATATCCAACCTGTATACTGGGGAATATCCCACTCACTGGGAGTAATATCCAACCTGTATACTGGGGAATATCCCACTCACTGGGAGTTATATCCAGTCTGTATACTGGGGAATATACCTCTCACTGAGAGTAATATCCAGCCTGTATACTGGGGAATATCCCACTCACTGGGAGTAATATCCAACCTGTATACTGGGGAATATACCTCTCACTGGGAGTAATATCCAACCTGTATACTGGGGAATATCCCACTATGGGAGTAATATCCAACCTGTATACTGGGGAATATCCCACTCACTGGGAGTAATATCCAACCTGTATACTGGGGAATGCCCCACTCACTGGGGGTAATATCCAACCTGTATACTGGGGGATATCCCACTCACTGGGAGTAATATCCAGCCTGTATACTGGGGAATATCCCACTCACTGGGAGTAATATCCAGCCTGTATACTGGGGAATATCCCACTCACTGGGAGTAATATCCAACCTGTATACTGGGGAATATCCCACTCACTGGGGGTAATATCCAACCTGTATACTGGGGAATATACCTCTCACTGGGATCCATATCCTGCCTCTATGTTAGGAAATATCCCATTATCTGGCAGCTTTGTATTGCCTGTATTTTGAGGAATTATGATTTGTGCTTGAAGTGATTTCCTTCACTCCTGTCCCTGTAATGGGAATAAACCTAGCTGTTGGGTGTCATGACATGCTCTCCCAACAGTCCTTGGATTGGGAATAACAAACTTTTGGTGAGTATCACCCATTAGAACGTACAGTACACAAGGGACATGTGGTACGTGGGTGTGATGGGTGTGGTTTATATCTCCATGTATTGATGGGGGTATGGTTTATATATCTTTGCGTATTGTGTAACTAGTAAGGTGCCAGAGGGTTTGGTCCTTGGTCCCCAACTATTTACAATCTGATTTAAAACCTTGGATGTAGAGATAGCAGGTACTTTGGCCAAATTTGCAGATTACATTAAAATAGTTGGGATGTACATGAGGAAATAAGAACTGTACAAATGGTTATAGATATGTTTGGTGAGTGGGCCAGAAATTTACAGATGGAGTTTAATGTGGATGTGGCTAAGTGTGAGGTTATCCGTTTTGATCGGAAAAATGGAAATGCCACTTATTATCTAAATAAAGAAAAACCTCAAGAGTGCTTTGGTGCAGAGCGATCTGGGTATCCTTTTATATGAATCTCAGAGAACTATTATGCAGGTACAGCAGGTAATAATGAAGGAAAATGGAATTTTGGCCTTTATAACGGAAGGAATAGAGTTTCAAAGTTGGGAAGTGTTGCTGCAACTGTACAAGACGTTGGTGGGACCGCACCTGGAGCACTGTACACAGTTTTAGTCCCCTTAATTGAGGAGGCCAGATTGATTGTGGAGATGAGCGGTTTGTCTGTTGAAGTGACATTGAGCAATTTATTCTCACAAGTTTAGAGGAATATGAGTAGATTGAATTGAGGTATACAAAATGTTAAAAGGTATTGACAAAGTAGACATGGAGGTGGATGCTTCCTCTTGTGGAGCAATCTAGAACGAGAGGTCATAGTTTTAGGATGAGGGGTATCAGATTGAAAACAGATGAGGAGAAATTACTTCTCTCCCAGGGTTGTGATTCTGTGGAATTCACTGCCATAGAGTGCGCCGGGAGATGCAGTAAATTCAAGGAGGAGATCGGCTGATTTTTAATTAATAATGGGTTGACGGGATATGGAGAACAGTCGCAAAAGTGGAGCTAAGAGGAGATCAGCTTAGATTGTATTCAATGGTGGAGCAGGCTCCAGGAGCTGAATTGCCCACTCCGGCTCCTAGTTCTTATCTTCTTATTGATGGGAGTGTAGTTTATATCCTGTGTTTATTAATGGGGGTATGCTTTATATCCCATATGTATTGATGGGGTTGTGGCTTTTTCCGGTGTGCATTGGTGCGGGTGTGGTTTATTTCCCCCGTGTATTGATGGGGGTGTGGTTTATATCCCGTGCGTATTGATGGGGGTGTTGTTTATATCCCATGGGTATTGATGGGGGTGTGGTTTATATCCCGTGCGTATTGATGGGGGTGTGGTTTATATCCCGTGCGTATTGATGGGGGTGTGGTTTATTTCCCGTGCGTATTGATGGGGGTGTGGTTTATTTCCCCTGCGTATTGATGGGGGTGTGGTTTATATCCCGTGGGTATTGATGGGGGTGTGGTTTATATCCCATGCGTATTGATGGGGGTGTGGTTTGTATCCCGTGCCTATTGATGGGGGTGTGGTATGTATCCCGTGTGTATTGATGGGGGTGTGGTATGTATCCCGTGTGCATTGATGGGGGTGTGGTATGTATCCCGTGCGTATTGATGGGGGTGTGGTTTATATCCCGTGTGTATTGATGGGGGTGTGGTTTATATCCCGTGCGTATTGATGGGGGTGTGGTATGTATCCCGTGTTTATTGATGGGGGTGTGGTTTATATCCCGTGTGTATTGATGGGGGTGTGGTTTATATCCCGTGCGTATTGATGGGGATGTGGTTTATATCCCCTGCGTATTGATGGGGGTGTGGTTTATATCCCGTGCGTATTGATGGGGGTGTGGTATGTATCCCGTGTGTATTGATGGGGGTGTGGTTTATATCCCGAGCGTATTGATGGGGGTGTGGTTTGTATCCCGTGTGTATTGATGGGGGTGTGGTTTGTATCCCGTGTGTATTGATGGGGGTGTGGTTTATATCCCGTGTGTATTGATGGGGGTGTGGTTTGTATCCCGTGTGTATTGATGGGGGTGTGGTTTATATCCCGTGCATATTGATGGGGGTGTGGTTTATATCCCGTGCATATTGATGGGGGTATGGTTTATATCCCGTGTGTATTGATGGGGGTATGGATTATATCCCGTGCGTATTGATGGGGGTGTGGTCTATATCCCGTGCATATTGATGGGGGTGTGGTTTATATCCCGTGTGTATTGATGGGGGTGTGGATTATATCCCGTGCGTATTGGTGGGGGTGTGGTATGTATCCCGTGTGTATTGATGGGGGTGTGGTTTATATCCCCTGCATATTGATGGGGGTGTGGTTTGTATCCCGTGTGTATTGATGGGGGTGTGGATTGTATCCCGTGGGTATTGGTGGGGGGTGTGGTTTGTATCCCGTGTGTATTGATGGGGGTGTGGTTTATATCCCGAGCGTATTGATGGGGGTGTGGTTTATATCCCGTGTGTATTGATGGGGGTGTGGTTTGTATCCCGTGTGTATTGATGGGGGTGTGGTTTGTATCCCGTGTGTATTGATGGGGGTGTGGTTTGTATCCCGTGTGTATTGATGGGGGTGTGGTTTGTATCCCGTGTGTATTGATGGGGGTGTGGTTTGTATCCCGTGTGTATTGATGGGGGTGTGGTTGTATCCCGTGTGTATTGATGGGGTGTGGTTTGTATCCCGTGTGTATTGATGGGGGTGTGGTTTGTATCCCGTGTGTATTGATGGGGGTGTGGTTTGTATCCCGTGTGTATTGATGGGGGTGTGGTTTGTATCCCGTGTGTATTGATGGGGGTGTGGTTTGTATCCCGTGTGTATTGATGGGGGTGTGGTTTGTATCCCGTGTGTATTGATGGGGGTGTGGTTTATATCCCGTGCGTATTGATCGGGGTGTGGTTTATATCCCCTGCGTATTGATGGGGGTGTGGTTTATATCCCCTGTGTATTGATGGGGGTGTGGTTTATATCCCCTGCGTATTGATGGGGGTGTGGTTTATATCCCCTGCATATTGATGGGGGTGTGGTATGTATCCTGTGTGTATTGATGGGGGTGTGGTTTATATCCCCTGCGTATTGATGGGGGTGTGGTTTATATCCCCTGCATATTGATGGGGGTGTGGTTTGTATCCCGTGTGTATTGATGGGGGTGTGGTATGTATCCCGTGTGTATTGATGGGGGTGTGGTTTGTATCCCGTGTGTATTGATGGGGGTGTGGTTTGTATCCCGTGCATATTGATGGGGGTGTGGTTTATATCCCGTGTGTGTTGATGGGGGTGTGGATTATATCCCGTGCGTATTGATGGGGGTGTGGTATGTATCCTGTGCGTATTGATGGGGGTGTGGTCTATATCCCGTGCATATTGATGGGGGTGTGGTTTATATCCCCTGCATATTGATGGGGGTGTGGTTTGTATCCCGTGTGTATTGATGGGGGTGTGGATTATATCCCGTGCGTATTGATGGGGGTGTGGTATGTATCCCGTGTGTATTGATGGGGGTGTGGTTTATATCCCGGGCGTATTGATGGGGGTGTGGTTTATATCCCGTGTGTATTGATGGGGGTGTGGTTTGTATCCCGTGTGTATTGATGGGGGTGTGGTTTGTATCCCGTGTGTATTGATGGGGGTGTGGTTTGTATCCCGTGTGTATTGATGGGGGTGTGGTTTGTATCCCGTGTGTATTGATGGGTGTGTGGTTTGTATCCCGTGTGTATTGATGGGGGTGTGGTTTGTATCCCGTGTGTATTGATGGGGGTGTGGTTTGTATCCCGTGTGTATTGATGGGGGTGTGGTTTGTATCCCGTGTGTATTGATGGGGGTGTGGTTTGTATCCCGTGCGTATTGATGGGGGTGTGGTTTATATCCCCTGCGTATTGATGGGGGTGTGGTTTGTATTCCGTGCATATTGATGGGGGTGTGGTTTATATCCCCTGCATATTGATGGGGGTGTGCTTTGTATCCCGTGTGTATTGATGGGGGTGTGCTTTGTATCCCGTGTGTATTGATGGGGGTGTGGTTTGTATCCCGTGTGTATTGATGGGGGTGTGGTTTATATCCCCTGCATATTGATGGGGGTGTGGTTTGTATCCCGTGTGTATTGATGGGGGTGTGGTTTATATCCCCTGCATATTGATGGGGGTGTGGTTTGTATCCCGTGTGTATTGATGGGGGTGTGGTTTATATCCCCTGCATATTGATGGGGGTGTGGTATGTATCCTGTGTGTATTGATGGGGGTGTGGTTTGTATCCCGTGTGTATTGATGGGGGTGTGGTTTGTATCGTGTGTTTTTTGATTGTCTCATTAAGGATAGCTGCCGATAATAATTTTTGGTTTTTATAGCTGTTGCTCGCTCCGACCCCCTACATTATCGGTGTACCTGCCAGTTTTCTTCTATATAAGGCTGATTTCAAGATGCCGGATGATGTCTGGCTCGTTGACCTGGATGCCAACAAGGTAAGAGTCAGCTGCAAGGTCGTTCTCTTCAACTGGTTCTGTCTATCTTGTACGGTTTTCTGCTCACAGATCATCGCGCCCAGTATCACTTCTTTAATTCTCCCTTCAACCATTGAAGCTCTGACAGATGATTGTGCTCTGTCATGCACTATCCAAAATGAACGTGCTTCTATGGACACATAGATATGTAGATGGTAGGGGCAGGAGGAGGCCATTTGGCCCTTCGAGCCTGCTCTGCCATTCATCACGATCGTGGCTGATCATCCCACTCAATAGCCTAATCCTGCTTTCTCCCCATAACCCTTGATCCCATTCACCCCAAGTGCTATATCTATCCACCTCTTGAATATATTCAATGTCTTAGCTGCAGCTACTTCCTGTGGTAATGAATTCCACAGGCTCACCACTCTTTGGGTGGGTGGGTTTCCTCCACATGGTGGGTTTCCTCCGGGTGCTCCGGTTTCCTCCCACAGTCCAAATGGGTGCGGGTTAGGTGGATTGGCCATGCTAAATTGCCCTTAGTGTCCTAAAAAAAATAATGTTAATGGGGGTTGTTGGGTTACTGGTATAGGGTGGATACGTGGGCTTGAGTAGGGTGATCATTGCTCGGCACAACATTGAGGGCCGAAGGGCCTGTTCTGTGCTGTACTATTCTAATTCTTTGTGTGAAGAAATGTCTCCTCATCTCTGTCCGAAATCCTCAGGCTGTGACCCCTGGTTTTGGACACATCCACTATCAGGAACATCCTCCCGATGACCAGCTCCCATGCCCATGTGTCTGTCCTTGGCCTGTTGCAATGTTCCAGTGAAGCTCAACACAAACTAGAGGAACATCTCATCTTCAGGTCTCAACATCAAATTCAACAATTTCAGATGATTATCTCTACCCCACCTCAACCCATTTGTTTTCAGCCCATTTCATCTTAACTGTCTTTTACCGTTTCTTTCTCTCTTGTCTTTCTTTATATATATTGAACCCCTCCCCCATCTTATCCACCTTTCCTTACTCTTTTTCCCCTTTACTTCCCCCTTCCCCTCCCCCCACATCTACATCTGTCACAGTTTACCCTCTGATGTTAGTTTCTCTGCTGTTTGGCCTTTCACACCTTTTGTTCTCTCTGGGGACTGCCATTAACACTCTTTCCCCTTGGTTTCTGTGGCCATTAGCACCCCATTTCCCTGGGTTTCTGTGGCTATGATTCATCTTTCATTCTCACTCCACAGTATACATATTTCCCACTTTCTCTGTATTATAGCTTTGACAAAGGGTCATCTGGTCTTGAAATGTTGGCTCTTTTCTCACCCTACAAATGCTGCCAGACCTGCTTTTCTCTTTGGTTTCAGATTCCAACATCCGCAGTAATTTGCTTTTATCGGGAACATCCTCCCTGCATCTACCCTATCTAGTCATGTTAGATTTTTCTAAGTCTCTGTGAAATCCCCCTTCATTAGTCTGAACTCCAGCAAACACAATCATAACCTAGTCAATCTCTCTTCATACATCAGTCCCTCAATCCCCGGAATCCGCCTGGTAAACCTTTGCTGCACTCCCTCGAGAGCAAGAACATCCTTCCTCAGAGAAGGAGACCAAAACTGCACACGGTATTCTAGGTGTGGCCTCACCAAGGCCCTGTACAATTGCAACAACACATCCCTGCTCCTGTACTCAACCTCCCGCAATGAAGGTCAACATTCCATTTACCTTCTTTACCGTCTGCTGCACCTGCACCTTCAGCGACTGGTGAACAAGGACACCCAGGTCCCGCTGCACACTCCCTCTCCTTTAATTGACTCCGCAGGGCCTTGTCTAACTGCACTGAAGGAACTTCACATAATCCAGGCACTGTACTACTGCGGTATTGTTTCCAAGGGAGGGGACAGTGCCTTGCCTATACCCTTGTCACTGTGCTTTGAAACTAATTTGCTATTTGCATATTACTTTGCGATGTTCTAAGCTGCTGTCTTTTTGTAATCTTTCAACTGACTGATCAACTTGGTACATTTTGGTCCACAGTGTTGTGTGGCACCATGCTAAATGGAATAGATTTTGAACAGATCTAGCAACTCAAGCCTGGGCAACCTTGTGACGCTGCGGGCCATCAACAGCAGCAGAATTATACTCAACTGAAGTCTGTGACATCGTGACTCGACATACCCTCTCTATACCATAACTACCAAACCAGAGGATCAACTCTGGTTCAATAAGGAGTGCAGGAGGGCATCAGGCATACCTAAAAATGAAGTGACGCTACAACACAGGACTACTTGCATGCCAAATAGCATAATCAGCAAGTAATAGATAGAGCTAAGCGATGCAACAACCAACAGATCAGATCTAAGCCATGCCACATCCAGCTGTAAATGGTGGTGGATAATTAAAAAACTCACAGGAGAAGGAGGCTCCACAAATATCCTCATCCTTAATGATGGAGGAGCCCAGCACTTCAGTGCAAAAGATAAGGCTGAACCATTTTCCAGAATTTTCAGTCAGAAGTGCTGAGTGAATGGTCCATCTCAACTTCCTCTGGAGGTCCCTAGCATCACACATGGCAGTCTTTAGCCAATTCTATTCACACCACGTGATATCAAGAAATGACTGAAGGCACTGGATACTTTGGGCCCTGACAATATTCCGGAAATAGTATTGAAGACTTGTGTTCCAGAACTTATTATGCTCCTTGGCATGTTGTTCCACTATAGTTACAACACTGGCATCTACCCAGCAATGTAGAAAATTGCATTTGTAAACAAAAATCAGGGCAAATCCAACCCAGCCAATTCCCGCCCCATCAGCCTACTGTCCATCATCAGTAAAGTGATGGAAGAGGTCATCAAGCGGCGCTTACTCAGCAAGCAACCTGCTCGCTGATGTTCATTTTGGGTTCTGCCGGGGTCACTGAGCTCCTGACCTCATTTCAGCCTTGGTTCAAACATGGACGTAGAACACTATTCCAGAGGTGAGGTGAGAGTGACTGCCCTTGACATCAAGGCAGCATTTGACCGAGTATGGCATCAATGAGCCCGAGCAAAACTGGAGTCCACGGGAATCGGGGGAAAACTCTACTAATTGGAGTCATATCTGACATAAAGATGGTTGCAGTGGTTGGACGTCAGTCATCGTAGCTTCAGGATATCACTGCAGGAGTTCCTCAGCTACTTCACCAATGACCTCCCTTCCATCACAAGGTCAGAAGTGGGGATGTTCGGTGATGATTGCACAATGTTCACCATTCGTGACTCTTCAGACACTGAAATGAGGAAAACTTGGACAATATCCAGGCTTGGGCTGGCAAGTGACAAGTAACATTTTCACCACTCAAGTGCCAGGCAATGACTATCTCCCACAAGACAGGATCTAGGCATCACCCCATCACATTACCATCGTTCAATTCCCCACATCCTGGGAGAAGTGGGGGGGGGTTCCATTGATCTGAAACTGAATTGGTTTAAATACTGTGGTTACAAGAGCAGATCAGATGCTAGGAATCCTGTGGCAAGTAACTCATCTCCTGACTCCCCAAAGCCTGTACAACATCTACACGGTACAAGTTAGCAGTGTGATGGAATACTCTCCACTTGCTTGGATGAGTGCAGCTCCAACAACACTAAATCTCTGAACCATCCCGGGCAAACCAACCCGCTTGATTGACACCCCGTTCATAAACATTCACTCCCTCCACCACCGACACACAATTGCCCAGCCGTGTGTACCATCTACAAGTTGCAATACAGGAACTCACCAAGAATCTTGAGGCAGCACCTTCCAAATCCATGACCACTACCAGCTAGAAGGACAAGAGCAGCAGATACCTGGGAACCCCACCACCTGGAGGTCCCCTCCAAATCACTCACCATTCTGACTTGGAAATATGTCGCCGTTCCTTTACTGTCGCTGGGGCAAAACCTGAAACTCCCTCCCTAACAGCTCAGTGGGTCTACCTAAACCATATAGACTACAGCAGTTCAAGACGACACCTCATCACCACTGTATCGAGGGCAAGTAGGCATGGGCAACAAATGCTGGCTATCCCAACAAGGCCCACATCCCTTGTGAAAGAAAATAAATTGTTAGCTATTACCCCTCGTGACCTGCCCACATTATTGTTCAGGCGGGAAGGAGGATTACGTTTTCCAAGCCCTTCTCTGATGCTTAAGCAACCGATGAAGAACAGAGCTGTTTTATGTTTCCCTGCTTCCTTTACGGGTGCTAAGTTTTTGTGGTGTGGGGTGATGGATCTCATCTGTCTCCTTCTGGCAGCTCTAAGACTGAGTCCTGCTTATTGTTGGGTTATATGAGTGCTGCATGTGCTTGGAGCCAGTGAGCTTCGGGTCCTCTGTTATGAAGGCTGTAGTCAGCCCCTTGTGTGTACGAGTGGTGCTGGCATGCAGGGAGCAGCCTGGTGTGCAGTTTTGGTGCCCGTGAGTGTGCTGGTCTAGGCATAATGTCACCAGCTAAAGTTTTTGAGCTTGAGCAGCAACCGCTGTCACTGCATTGCATCCGTGGGTTGAGCTGTGTGGATAGTACTGGCCACCCTGCAGTTGTAGCGTGTTTGGGATGAAAGGGAATGGGTGAGTTCCGGACAGTGGAGCAGCAGTCGACAGAAAACCCCCCGACTCTGCCTGATATCCTGTTCTGAATATGAATGAAGATGATTATTCTTCTGGGGATACAGCCAGAGCCAAGGCTGTGGCCCATGGGTGGCTCAAGAATACAGGGCAGATAGGAAGAAGACTTTGCAAGCAATAATGATGAGGCAGCCTTTAGTTAGGGGAACAGACACCCATTTCTATCCTGCAGTTGTGACTCCAGAATTATATAGTGCTTCCCTGATTTTGGGGTTGAGGACGTCATTGAGTGACTGCAAAAGTCAGTTTTTAGATTTCTTGATTGCCTACTCAAATATTCTGATTTCCCTCGTTATTAGTTTATAGTCTAGAACTAACATAGAACATAGAACAATACAGCACAGAACAGGCCCTTCGGCCCACGATGTTGTGCCGAACCTTTGTCCTAGATTAATCATAGATTATCATAGAATTTACAGTGCATGGAAGAAGGATGCAATCGCACAAGAGAGGCTCTTGGGGAAGGTTGGATAGACTGGGGCTGATTTCCTTGGAACAGAGGAGACAGATGGGAGATCTACTGTATTAAGGTGCATGAGCAGGACCTATTTCCCTTTGAGAGGTAAATGTCCAGGGGGAAGTGTAGGGAGGGAGGGTGTTGGGGGAGCAGTTGAGTCTGCTGGGTGTTGAATTCATTGCCTGAAGGCAGAGGCAGACACTGTTTCATCTTGGATGAGCACTTTCGGCACCTTGTGCTGGTGGGCACGGAGTATGGTCTGCTGCCACTCTGATCAGGCTCTCATACAGGACACTTGGGGAAGTTGCCAGTGCCAGTGAAACTACCAAAGCAAGAGTCATCGCTGATGGGGATTTGACAAAACAAAGAAAACTCTCTTTCTCTGAAGCTAATCTGTGCAGTGATATCAATGCATTGGTCTCTAGGCATCGCTATTTATTTTGATGATAAAATGAAGTAAACTTGCAAACTTAATTTGAGATATAATTTTTCTCTTGGAATGCATAGGATTTTTCTTTCAGCTTTCTGAAAATATTCGGAAGCTGTTTGAAGGGAATGTGTATATATTTGTAACGTATATGGTTTCTGTAGATATGTTTGGTTAATATGTGTTTCTACAATATGGTATAAAATACATGCTACATACAGTTGCAAAAGAATTTCAAATAAAAAAAAGTAGGGCAGCACGGTAGCATTGTGGATAGCACAATCGCTTCACAGCTCCAGGGTCCCAGGTTCGATTCCGGCTTGGGTCACTGTCTGTGCGGAGTCTGCACATCCTCCCCGTGTGTGCGTGGGTTTCCTCCGGGTGCTCCAGTTTCCTCCCACAGTCCAAAGATGTGCAGGTTAGGTGGATTGGACATGATAAATTGCCCTTAGTGTCCAAAATTGTCCTTAGTGTTGGGTGGGGTTACTGGGTTATGGGGATAGGGTGGAGGTGTTAACCTTGGGTAGGGTGCTCTTTCCAGGAGCCGGTGCAGACTCGATGGGCCGAATGGCTTCCTGCACTGTAAATTCTATGATCTTAACCAACAGAGCTAAGGACCACGAGCTGCTAGCTAGCTCTCTTTCTGGGTCAGCACAGATATGATGAGCTGAATGGTCAGCTCCTGTGCTGTAAATCTTTCAATGTTTCTGTTACTGCCTGCTGTTGTTGCTGCATTGAAAGAGGAGCCACAATGCCAAATTGCATGCTTTATTTCATGACATGCAGCCTCTGACTTGTTGTCGGTGTCTCATTGACAGGTGATTGCACCCACGAATGCAGAGCTCTTACCCACCATGCCTGAACCAGAAGCCACCGAACTGAAGAAACACTTGAAGCAGGTAGGAGGCGGAAACTGCTGCCTTGGACGTTCCACTGGCCACTTAAGCCAGCCTGGCTGGCAAGGACAGTCCACTGGGAGCAAAGCAGCAAGCACATCCACCCCATGTCCATGTCCTCACCCACACCCCTTCGCGGTGACGTGTTCCCTGCTGATTGATTGATTGTCCAGTCCCAGATTCTAATTTGTTCTTGGTGCCGGTGTCCATGGGTCTTCCCTATTGATATTGCACTCAACACCTGGTTTACGGTAGGGGGTGCGATTTACCATGTCGGGTTACGGTTCGCCCGCGCTGGTGGGTTTCAATTCACTCACGTCTGGCACATTGCAGTTTGCTGGCAGGGGTTTGGTGGGGGGGGGGGGTTGATGCTGGCATGGTGCGGGGCGGGTTGGCGGAGTCAGGGGGTCGGGGCGGGTTGGTGGGGTCGGGGATTGGTGCTGGCAGCGGTCAGAGGTTGCCCTTGGCGGGTTTAGGTGTTGGAGCTGGCCGGGGGTTGGCGGAGACAGGGGGTCGGGGCGGGTTGGTGGGGTCGGGGGGGGGGGGGGGTTTGGGGCGGTTGGGGGGGGGGGGGGTTGGTGGGGTCGGGGTCGGGGGGGTTGGTGGGGTCGGGGGGGGGGGTTGGTAGGGTCGGGGGTTGGTGGTGTCGGGGATTGGTGCTGGCAGCGGTCAGAGGTTGTCCTTGGCGGGTTTGGGTGTTGGAGCTGGTAGGGGCCGGGGGTTGGCACTGGTGTGGGTGGGGGTTGGCACTGATGGATGTCGCGGGGTTGCCACTGGCGAGTTTCGGGGTTGGTGCTGGCAAGGGGCAGAGGTTGGCGCTGGCAGGGTAGCAGGCTTGGTGGTGAGTGGCATGGTTGGGGAAGGGGTTAGGAGCATGGTTAAGGGAGGATGGTGGGGTTGGCGGTGGGGTTGGGGATGGGTGGTGCAATGGGTGACCTGGAGACAGTTCTGTGCGCTGATGTGTAGCTGTGCATTGTCGTCACTTTGGGGATAACGAGCCTTGGAGTGTCACCTCAGCGCTGACCTGCTGCTGCCGCCCTAACACTTTTTTCATTGTCCCTTTTTCTGTCACCCTGCTGGGAGATCCAGTGGAATATCAGAATTTCTTACTGACGTTTCAACGGTTTGGTGTATATTGCCCAATAACCGTAACACTGGCTGACCATTGAATTAATAAACCCAGAAATCTAGGAGGGTAATGAGCCAGATTATCTTGCTGTCTGCATTATGTAAGGGGCTGGGGTGACAGGGCAACTTCCACCCTAGTTGCCCCTGAATGTTGGATGCCTGAGAGCTGACTGGCCACCCTATACCGCCTTAGAGTGTGTTTTGAACTGTGCAGCTCGTGCTGTGAAGCACTGGGTTCTGCAGCGTATTGGTGGCTGGGTTAATCTATGGCTATAGACCGTGTCATTGCCACTTGCGTTTTCTCTTTTTTTCCTTTTTATTTCCCTCTGCACTGTGCCATCTGCAGTACCTCAAGGTAAACTAGTTACTGACACGGGCAAAGCATGAAATAAGTGTAGCCTAGCAGCCCCAACGTGGGGTAATTGGGGGATTTAAACCACTCGTGTACAGTATTGAAAATGGTTTTCTAGTGTAAATGTGGATTGAATACATCAAATGCTCTTTGGGAATCTGTTGTTTTAAATGCTGTACTATTGCTTTCTGATCTAGCTGTCCCCATCCATTACACAGAGGCATGTGAGCTGTGCCATTCGCAGTCTGATGAATGGAGTTTAGAACAAAAAGCTCAGCCATCATGTCAGAAAGCAGGGCCAGCCATCTGGGCACTACATGTTTTGCTGTTAAAGTGATGATATGCCCCCTGCTACCCTTCCTCACCCCTCTCCCACTTATTTGATGCTCTGCCCCAAGGTTAGACCTTCACACTGTGGCAGTAACTCTGCCCCACATTCTCAGTTGCTGGTTTCTCAACCTGACTGTTCCAGTAATAGATTTTCCTTTCGTCTGTGTCTCCACACTCTGCTCTTCCTGTTGGGGCCTCATCCTCATGGCTGATTGGCTGCTCTTGTTGGTGTTGTCATGGTGTCTTCCATCTTGTCCTTTGCCGTCCAGTGTTTGGTTAGCTTAAGTGTGATCATGCAGCAGGAGCTCGTCACAGCGGAGAAGAAGGTCCATTTTAAAATCTCTTTACTGCTTTCATGCTTCTGTGCTTTGTTTTGAGCTCTGTTCCTGGCTGTTGGCTGAAGCGGATAGTTCTGCTGGATTCCGTGCGATACCCTGTCCACCGCAGAGACCTTCCTCTAGCAGCCGAGTGGAATCTGCAGCCTCTGCCACATTTAACTAACTTGGATTTTGGTGGGCCTCCATCATTCCCTCTCCCTCCTCCCTCCTCCCTCCCTCCATCAATTACTCCCATTAACATTCTCCTCCTGTGTCCCTGTTACTCCCACATTCCTCCTGCTAGTTGTCACCCCCACAAGCTCATTTCCTGCCTCTCCTCCATTCCCTGTGCCCCTCCGCCTTCCCTCCACATTCTATCAGTTTGCAAACAGATTTTAAATGGAACCCCTGCCCCCAAGGACCACCAAATTCAACTTGGTTCAAATGCAGTTTATATTTTGGCTAAATGTTCTGTATTATTATATTAATGTAGCGCATGCTTTAATTCTGGGCTTTGGCCTGCCAAGTGACTTGTAATGAGCATGAACAGCCCGCCGAGAACCTGGGGACCTTGTCTCATTGCAAACCAGTTTCCTAAATGCATTGCAGCTGATTGTGGCTTATGCACGTGAAAGCTTTTATCAATGTGAGTGATTTAAAGCTCCAGTGAATGAAGTTTGTCCAGAGTGCACACAGCTTCCTTACGGTATAGCCACTTTCCCTGGTTCTTTCACTACAAAGAAACTATTGGCCGTTCTTCAACACATGGTGTTGAAATTAGGGGCTGGTTTAGCACAGGGCTAAATTGCTGGCTTTGAAAGCAGACCAAGGCAGGCCAGCAGCATTGGTTCAATTCCCGAACCAGCCTCCCCGAACAGGCACCGGAATGTGGCGACTAGGGGCTTTTCACAGTAACTTCATTTGAAGCCTACTTATGACAATAAGCGATTTTCATTTCATTTCATTTCACATGGTGCCTCACAGCCGGCGCTATGACAGTGTCTGGATTCTGGAGCCCGAATCTGCCCAATGTCCCCTGCATACCCCTCTTAGTTACTTCTTCCACCTGCAAGTATACTTCATTATGCACCATGTCAAGCATATTTCAGCTTCAAATGGACTACATGATCCCATCAAACACTCCCGGGACAGGTACAGCATGGGGTTAGATACAGAGTAAAGCTCCCTCTACACTGTCCCCATCTAACACTCCCAGACAGATACAGCACGGGGTTAGATACAGAGTAAAGCTCCCTCTACACTGTCCCCACCAAACACTCCCAGGATAGCTACAGCACGGGGTTAGATACAGAGTAAAGCTCCCTCTACACTGTCCCCATCAAACACTCCCAGGATAGGTACAGCACGGGGTTAGATACAGAGTAAAGCTCCCTCTACACTGTCCCCATCAAACACCCCCAGGACAGGTACAGCACAGGGTTAGATACAGAGTAAAGCTCCCTCTACACTGTTCCCATCAAACACTCCCAGGACAGGTACAGCACGGGGTTAGATACAGAGTAAAGCTCCCTCTACACTGCCCCATCAAACACCCCCAGGACAGGTACAGCACGGGGTTAGATACAGAGTAAAGCTCCCTCTACACTGTCCCCATCAAACACACCCAGGGCAGATAAAGTACGGGGTTAGATACAGAGTAAAGCTCCCTCTACACTGTCCTCATCAAACACTCCCAGGACAGGTACAGCACGGGGTTAGACACAGAGTAATGCTCCCTCTACACTGTCCCATCAAACACACCCAGGACAGGAACAGCACGGGGTTAGATACAGAGTAAAGCCTGCTCTACAATGTCCCCATCAGATGTTGTTGAGCAGCTCTCCCGCTAAGCTTTTATATAATTTTGGTTTGGAGTTCAGCGTTGAGTTGAGGAGTGGCATTGGCTTCCTTCAGAAGACTGTCACCCACACAGAATACTTGAGCTTTACTTGCTGCAAGATGCTTCCTCGGACACCATTGCCCGTTGGTTAGCCCCCGGTGAAGGCTGAGTATTGTTTCCGAGTGCACTGCCCAGTGACACTCACTCCCCAGGACCAAGTCCATAGCATTCTCCCTTTTTGGTTTGAATTACATTGCTGTTTGTGCACGTTGATTTGTCCCTCATGAGGATGGGAATTGCAGCCATTGGATGGAATGTAATGGTGTGGGTGGCAGCTTACGACTGACAGAGCTTGGAAATGCCTTCCTGCTGGGCAAACTGCAGTGGGATGGGAGCAGGCATCTGCTTGGGTTGGTGGGGTGGGTGGGGAAAAAGTGGGGAGGGTTTGTTTGGTCAGTTGGGGGGGGGTCAGGGTGCCGGGGTTTTTTTGGGCAGTTGAGGTGAGGGGTGTGTTTAGTGAGGTTGGGGGGGGGGGTTCAGGGTGTTGTGGGGTTGGGGCAGGGGTTGTTTGGTCAGGTGAGGGGTAAGGGGCGGTCAGGGTGAGGGGTGGTGGTCAGTTGTGGTTGAGTGGGGTTTTTTCGGTCACTTAGGAGGTGTCAGGGTGGGGGCGTTCTTTGGTCAATTGGGGGGTTGGGGCGGGGGTTAGGCAGTTGGAGGGGGTGTCTGGATGAAGGAGAGTTGTTTGGTCAGTTTGGCAGGGGGCTGGTTTGGGGGAATTTGAGATGAGGGAGGGGGATGGGGTTTTGGTCAGTTTTGGTTTTGGGCTAAGTGGGGGAGGGGGGGGGAGGAGGAGTAGTGTAGAACCAGGGGTTACTCCTCATTTTTGGGTTGCCCTTTGAAGTTTTTCCTCTGCATCATCTTGTGACAGGCACTGGCGAGCATGAGCTTGAACACTCAACCCATCCTCAATCTGGAGAAGTTCAATGAAGCACAGGAACTGCCTCTGGGCGGGAGGCCACGAGATGAGCAGACCTCTACCCCATCCACAGAGTTCAACCCTCTCATCTACGGCAATGACGTTGACTCAGTGGACATTGCCACCCGGTGAGTGGGAGCCTGGGCTGAGACATCATTGTGTTCCCCATCTCTGTCTCCTCTCTTATTGTGTAGCAACCATCCCCACAACACACTCCTCACCCTCCTCCTGGCACCTTCCTCACTTTGGATTCTGCTCAGTGTTGGTAGGCTCTGTTGTCATGGGATACATCATCGTCACCTTCAATCGCCTGACCAGTCCTGATGGCGTTTTCAGTACTTCACCCTTCCTCAAGCAATTAACCCAGGGGTAACTGTTGAAATTACTGGGGCTTGACCTACATCCACACTGGCTCAACACTTTGTATCGCTTTCAGGGGTTGCTCTTTTGATTCATCCCTTAGTTTTTTAAATTTTGTTTAATTGATTGAACTGAAAAAAAAGACATACAGATGAGTGTGCAGTTCAGCAGACCACGGTTCGACAGGCTGAGTGGACTGCGATTAATGTTGGAATTTCAGATATATATTGTATTATGTGTATTTGGTGCAGTAAAGGGTTACAAGCCTGGACTAGTGTGTGGATGACTACTGCAGTCATGTTTTTAAATATCCTGGTTTAAAAGAAAGACAGGGTAGACATTGGGGCGACAGAAGGGATAATTAAAGTATCGTAGAAGAAAGATCAAAATTAATTCCTTGGGTGACTGTCTTTGTGGAGTTTGCATGTATTCTCCGTGTCTGCATGGGTTGCCTCTGGGAGCTCCAGTTTCCTCCCACAGTCCAAAGATGTGCAGGTTAGGTGGGGTTACGGGGGTTAGGGCAGATGAGTTGGTCTAGGTAGGGTGCTCTTTCAGAGGGTCGATGCAAATGGAATGAGTTGAATGACCTCATTCTGCACTGTTAGGAGACTATAATTCCGACCATGTATATCGTTTACCGAAATAGGGCTAATAGTATTTTGTTTATAGAAAGAAGGTTTACAGTTAGTGGGATAGAGGTAAAGTAGATAATGGGAGGAGCCAGGGGCTGATGCAATCGGGTGTGGAGATTTTTAGTTTTATTTTTTGGATGGAAGGTGAGCCGAGAGAGTTTCTGAAGAATACAACCAGTGATTCTGCATTATTCTGACAGGGTGGCAGGTCTCTCTCTCTCTCTCTCCCTCTCTCTCTCTCCAAGTAGTCTCAAAGGATCTCTGTCCAATGTTTGGCAAGTAATCCTGTGTTTGCTACCTCGAGTTAAAAGTGGGTTATGACCTGAGATGGGTTTTGCTTGATTGGAGAAAACAAAATAGCAGTTAGGAGTAAGTGTGTTTCATTTCATTGTTAAGCATTGTTTAACCAGTAATTGAAAGTTATTTCTCGTGTGATGTTAAAATTAGTTGTATCCTGTGACAGTATTAAACTTTGTTTTAATATACTGGATCCCTTGTGCGTGGAATCACTCTTGGAGTGAAGTACCCTTTCCTCACAGTCGTACAAATTCAATAAAATATTGGGGTTTCTGTCTGTTATTCTAGCACTTTTGGGTCTGGCCCGGGATGGTAATAGTATGTGTTGGGGGTGATGCTGGGATGTTCCTATGCGTGTCTGTTGTTGGAGGGGGAGGCCTCTGTCTGTCTGCTGTACAAATTGTAATTTGTGGTCTGTTGTGCCACCCTGCTGCTTTCACAGTGGACTGTCATTCTCTGTGTTTCAGGGTTGCCATGGTGCGGTTCTTCAACTCTCCCAACGTGCTGCAGGGTTTTCTGGCTCACACCCGCACTCTCAGACTTTTCCCTCGGCCAGTCGTTGCTTTCCAAGTCAATTCCTTCCTGGCATCCAGACCTAAGCCCTCGTTGTTCACAGAGAAGCTGGCCCGCACTCAGGCCGTTGAGTATTCCGGGGAATGGTCGCTGAATCCCACCAACTACACTTTTCAAAGGATCCACAACAGTAAGTTGGAAGGAGGGTTGCTCTGCTGGATGATGGTGAGTGAGTGCCAGTGTGGTCTAGTTAGCTGGAGAGGATGATGAATGGGACTTCTGTCCCAATTGAGAGAGTCAGGGGTAGTGGTTCTTTGTTCCGTATCCACTCAGCCCTTCTCTTTGATTGGTGCTCATAGAATGGCCATTCAACCCCTTGGTTGTTCCACAATTAAATCATGGCTGACCTGTTCCTCTGTTACATTTCCTGCCTTTCCTCGCTATCACTCGGTGCATGACATATTAAGCCCCACATTGGAGTTTTAATCCAAAACCTTTTGGGAGAAAATCTTCCAAATTTCCGCAAGATTTGTTTGGGAAAAGTACTTCCCGATTTCCCCGTCTGAACAACATAGCCCTAATTTTCAAATTATGCCCCCTCGTCCTTGCAGAGGAAATATTCCATCTCCTCAATTGAATTATTTTCTCATTATATCATTTTAAAGCTATCCATTGGACCACCCCTCAGTATTCTGCCCTCAAAGGAAGATTAGCACAGTGGTTAGCACAGTTGCTTCACAGCTCCAGGGTCCCAGGTTCGATTCCTGGCTTTGGTCACTGCCTATGCAGAGTCTGCACGTTGTCCCTGTGTCTGCGTGGGTTTCCTCCGGGTGCACCGGTTTCCTCCCACAGTCCAAAGATGTGCAGGTTAGGTGAATTGGCCAGGCTAAATTGCCCTTTAGTGTCCAAAAAGTTTGGGTGGGGTTACCGGGTTACGGGGATAGGGTGGAGGTGTGGGCTTAGGTAGGGTGCTCTTTCTGAGGGCCGGTGCAGACCCGATGGGCCGAATGGCCACCTCCTGCACTGTAGATTCTATGATGCGTGCACATTATGCACTCAGTCCTCGCCATTTTTCAGCTATGTTTCAGTTCTGGCCACAATGTCAAATTCACACATGGCTTATTGTGTTTGTGGCTCATCAGCCTTATTGGTGGGAACAATATTACTTGGAAGGTGGTAGTCTAGGTGGGGTAGAGGAACAAAGAGATCTCGGAGTGCAAACACCTCAATAATCAGAATTTGCAGCAAAAGGTGGGCAAAAGGGGCCACGATTTCAAGGTGAGAGGGGGAAAGTTTAAGGGAGATGTGCGTGGAAAGTTTTTTACGCAGAGGGTGGTGGGTGCCTGGAACGCTTTACCAGTGGAGGTGATAGAGGCGGGCACGATAGGCGCAGGCTGGGAGGGCCGAAGGGCCTGTTCCTGTGCTGTAATTTTCTTTGTTATTTCTGGAGGGATACAATTGAAGAGTAAAATTAATAAGTTAGGTGAAATCTGTATCCAATATTGGTTAGTCCATACGAGAGTACTGTGCAGTTCTGGTCACCATATAATTCAAAGGAAATAGAGACACTGGAGAGGGAGCAGAGAAGATTGACCAGGATGATAACAGAAATATGTGTGTATACATTTCAGGAAAGGGGGAAGATGCAGGGTTTGTTTTCTCTATTTTAAGGTTTCTTGGTCCTGGTTTAAACTACTGTCCTAGTTCAGAGAGGAACAATATGATTTGAAAACTCACCAAGCACCTGCCATCCTCTGTCACTCCATGGGACGTCCACACTCTTCCCTGCACTCGATGTATCCGTCACAGCTGCTGTTACCAGTTCTCACTGTCTCCTGTCCCACTTTGACTGCCTCTTGTTTGTAAAGGATCAGAACAGCATCTCTTACGTTTCTGTATTTTCTGTGTCGTATTCTCTCACTCGAGTTAAGTAATAATAGTAATAATAGTCTTTGTTGTCATAAGTAGGCATACATTAACACTGCAATGAAGTTACTGTGAAAATCTCCTAGTCGGCACATTACGGCGCCTGTTTGGGTACATGGAGAATTCAAAATGTCCAAATACTCTGTTGAAGTAAGGAGATAGAACAAAGAAAATTACAGCACAGGAACAGGCCCTTCGGCCCTCCCAGCCTGCGCCGATCCAGATCCTTTATCTAAACCTGTCTCCTATTTTCCAAGGTCTACTTCCCTCTGTTCCCGCCCATTCATATACCTGCCTAGATGCTTCTTAAATGATGCTATCGTGCCCGCCTCTACCTCCGCTGGTAAAGCGTTCCAGGCACCCACCACCCTCTGCGTAAAAAAACTTTCCACGCACATCTCCCTTAAACTTTCCCCCTCTCACCTTGAAATCGTGACCCCTTGTAACTGACACCCCCACTCTTGGGAAAAGCTTGTTGCTATCCACCCTGTCCATACCTCTCATAATTTTGTAGACCTCAATCAGGTCCCCCCTCAACCTCCGTCTTTCCAACGAAAACAATCCTAATCTACTCAACCTTTCTTCATAGCTAGCACTCTCCATACCAGGCAACATCCTGGTGAACCTCCTCTGCACCCTCTCCAAGGCATCCACATCCTTCTGGTAATGTGGCGACCAGAACTGCACGCAGTATTCCAAATGTGGCCGAACCAAAGTCCTATACAACTGTAACATGACCTGCCAACTCTTGTACTCAATACCCCGTCCGATGAAGGCAAGCATGCTGTATACCTTCTTGACCACTCTATCAACCCGCGTTGCCACCTTCAGGGTACAATGGACCTGAACTCCCAGATCTCTCTGTAAATTAATTATCCCCAGGACTCTTCCATTGACCATATAGTCCGCTCTTAAATTTGATCTTCCAAAATGCATCACCTTGCATTTGCCTGGATTGAACTCCATCTGCCATTTCTCTCCCCAACTCTCCAATCTATCTATATTTTGTTGTATTCTCTGACAGTTCTCCTCGCTATCTGCAACTCCACCAATCTTAGTATCATCTGCAAACTTGGTAATCAGACCACCTATACCTTCCTCCAGGTCATTTATGTAGATCACAAACATCAGTGGTCCGAGCATGGATCCCTGTGGAACACCACTAGTCACCCTTCTCCATTTTGAGACACTCCCTTCCACCACTACTCTCTGTCTCCTGATGCCCAGCCAGTTCTTTATCCATCTAGCTAGTACACCCTAAACCCCATACGACTTCACTTTTTCCATCAACCTGCCATGGGAAACCTTATCAAACGCCTTACTAAAGTCCATGTATACGACATCTACAGCCCTTCCCTCATCAATTAACTTTGTCACTTCCTCAAAGAATTCTATTAGGTTTGTAAGACATGACCCTCCCTGCACAAAACCATGCTGCCTATCACTGATAAGTCTATTTTCTTCCAGATGTGAATAGATCCTATCCCTCAGTATCTTCTCCAACAGTTTGCCTACCACTGACGTCAAGCTCACAGGTCTATAATTCCCTGGATTATCCCTGCTACCCTTCTTAAACAAAGGGACAACATTAGCAATTCTCCAGTCCTCCGGTACCTCACCCGTGCTCAAAGATGCTGCAAAGATATCTGTTAAGGCCTCAGCTATTTCGACCCTCGCTTCCCTCAGTAACCTGGGATAGATCCCATCCGGTCCTGGTCACTTGACAACAGCCCCTTCACAAACCACCTTCAAATTAGCCTGACCGCACTGCACGTTTGCAAATCTCCCCGGAACAGGCAATCAGTAGCTCCGCTCTGCTGCCCTCTGCTGGATGCTTTCTTGCACTCTAACTCCTCGGGTCTCTTTCGCAGGTACGCCTTCAAATTAGGCTGACCGCACAGCTCGTATGCAAATCTCCCCGGAACAGGCAATCAGTAGCTCCGCTCTGCTGCCCTCTGCTGGATGCATTGAGCTGGACCCTTTGCTATTATGTGGTACTGTATGCAAAATATCAACCCTCCTGCCCTCATCAACCCTCGTCATTCCTTTGTCAAAGTGCCCAACCCAGGTTAGGTTGACATCATTTGACTTTAACAAATATGCACTAACTGTTACCTATTTCTTTACCAGTGCAAAATGACTTCTTTCCCAGATTACCATCTCTATAAAGATTTTAACACCCAATGGTCGGAAGACTGTAGTTGCTGCGTTTATCCCTCCCTCCCTTTGAAACCGCTGTGTAACATTTCCAATTCTCTTGCTTCTGGTGCTACTCCTTATCTCTGAGGTTGGAGATTGGATAGGAAGGGGAGTGAGGGGGGAAACACCAAGATGAAGGCACTGGTGCGTGGGCATGTCGGACCTTTGGGCTGGGCGTGTCGGGCCCATGGTGACCCGGGGTGGGGGGACTGGGGGCAGCCCTGTGGTTGGTGGGAGAGTTTTGGTCTGGGACTTTACCATAGTTACCCAGATGTTAGAAACTTTTCTGGCTAAACCAACCAACCTGCCGGAACCAACCAAGGTTTGCGATCTAAATCATGTTTTTGGGTAATTCACAATGCAGGGCAGTAACCAGGGGAAGTTTAAATTTCTGGGCAATTGCCGTGCAAATGCTCATCTGTGCGGTTCCAAGAGGAATTCCCCAGCAGGCCGTGGGGTAACGCCCCAACCAATCTGATGCTGAGGATATCGGAATTTACGGCCCATTAATTTTCCATCCAACGTACCTGGGCAGGCCCTTCATTAAAATTAGTCTCACAGTGACTCAACCAGGAACCATAGGATCTCTACAGTGCAGAAGGAGGCCATTTGGCCATTCGGTTCCGCATTTACCTTCTGAAAGAGCACCCTACTACTTCCCACACTACTACCGTAACCCCACCTAACCTGCACATCTTTGGAAATGTGATCTCTGTTCCACAAACATTCTTCCATTAAAATATATTGCTAACATGTGCTTGTGCAAGTAAGTGATACCTACAAGTGTGTTTCTTACCAACATTGCCGCCCTATCTCCCATAATCTTTTTGTTTTCTTTCCCATCTTTCCTGAATCTATTGTAACCAGTCTGCTCAAGTTCTTTTGAATAATAATTCTGCTCGCCCCCTATGTTTCCCCCATTTCCTTGCAATATTTATTTTGCAAGTATTTGTCCAATTACCCTTGGAAGGCTGTGTTCTGATGAGTCTCTGAAATGAAAATGAAAATCGCTTATTGTCACGAGTAGGCTTCAAATTAAGTTACTGTGAAAAGCCCCTAGTCGCCACATTCCGGCACCTGTTCGGGAAGGCTGTTACGGGAATGAGGTCCTTTTAATTAATTTCCCAATTGGGACTCAATTCTGATCTACCCCGAGGTGAGGAGGAATTAGCTAACTCCCTTTCTTTATTTAATCCCCCCTCACCCTCCACCGGTCGCAACAGGGTTAATTTAAAAGGAAGCTTTTCCCCGGTAGATACCTTTCCCAAATCCAAATGTATTTGGAGCATGCCAATTTAGCCAGCTTTTCTTAAGTCAAAGAAAGCGTAAGTTTATTTGTTACTAAAAAGCTGAGAAATATTTTTAAAACAATGCACACATTCACACAATAGTCAGAAATTAGAAGCTAAACGTTCATGTAAAAAAAACAATGTTTTTGGTTTGTCCATGAGCGTAGATGGTGGTATGTTGCGGCCGTTAAGTTGAGTGATGCCAGCAGAGCTGACTTTCACAGGTTAGTTTGGAGAAGCTGGATTCTGCAGATTGCCGAAACTGTCCTATTTCCTTTTGGTGATGGCTTTGACTGAGTCTCCTCCAATAATGGAGAAACAGATCAATCTTTTTGCCAGCAAGTTGCCTTTTCAGGCAACTGGCTGCTGTCTCTGTTGTTGTGTCACACACACACAGAAATGGCACCACATCACCGGTACACACCAATCTGATGTAAGCTAGCTTTTTATCCTGTTTCCATGAATGGGAACAAACAGCATGTCTTCTACCCTGTTATGGGAGCGGTGTTTCCAGAACCCCAAAATGTATCATGGAGTTCAACCAACCTCCCCCTTTAATGGATTGTTAGCTTTTGAAGCACACAGCTTGTTCTCCAGGTGTGGTATTACAATTATGGACACGTGGGTTTTTAAACACAAAACGCTGTTTATTCCATGAATTCAGCTTAACCTTTTAAATAAACATTGGATCACTTAACACCCCTTACTTCAAAGATAACCCCGAAAATAATACAACACTAAATAAGCCCTCAAAATGTTCCTTCAAACCTCCAAAAGACTTCACCTTTAACAACAGACATGAGGTTACATTCAATATACTTATAGTCTTTGGATTTTCAGACATTAACAGACCAGTTCTGTGTTTTCTTCTTGCAGCTTTTTGCAAAACACACAAACACTCCCAGTTTTCTCCTCAAACCTGAAACCAAAAGCAGAAGTTAGCTCAGCTCAGCTCCCCCCACCCTCTGACATCACTTCAATAATATGAGCTGCCCCATTTCTTAAAGGTACATTGCTTAAACATCCATTTCTTAAAGGTACTCTCACATGACAACCCAGAGACTGTTTTCTTTAAGCTTGGCCCATTTCTGTATTCTGAGATATGAATCAGCAGGAGGTTAGGTTTTGGATGTCTGCAAAGATGTGACAATCGGTCTCCATTGTCTCCGCAAACACGAGAGTAAAGTTCAGTATTTTCTATATATATATACACAGATCTGCTATTATTTGTCTCTACCTAGGCGTGTTTGACCCAGCTCTTATCGGAGACAAGCCCAAGTGGTACGCCCATCAGCTGCAGCCCATTTACTACCGTGTCTACGACAGCAACTCCCAACTTGCCGAGGCCCTCAACATTCCCATCGAGAAGGACGATGGCTCTGAGCCGACAGATGACAGGTTTGTATGGATCAGGACAGAAATGTTCACCCCCAACCCCCTCTCACCAACCTTGTGAAACCCTGGTGAGATCAGCCTGGTAACTTGCCTGAAGATTCTTTTGTCAGAAAGACAAGATAATCAGAAATTGGACCTGAAAACGAAAAAGATGGATAGTGAGCAAGTCAGGCAGCACACGTGGTGAAACAACCTTCATTAGTCGAACCTTGGCACTTGAGTTGGACCCCCCCCCCAATTCTCTGCTCCCACCTTTTTGAACACAAACTGGTGGGATGGTTCTATCTTTGATTTTTTTTTAACAAATTTAAAGTGCCCAATGTATTTTTTCCAATTGAGGGGCAATATAGCGTAGCCAATTCACCTGGCCTACACATCTTTGGGTTGTGGGGGTGAAACCCATGCAAACACGAGGAGAATGTGTAAACGCCACATAGACAGTGACCCAAAGCCGGGATCGAACCTGGGACCTCGACGCCGTGAGGTAACAGTGCTAACTCACTGCGCCACCGTGCTGTCTCTATCTTTGATATCATAAGGTCACGAAAAGTCATTGACAAATAGGGTTAAGGAAAATCCCAAGGCTTTTTACACGTACATAAAAAGCAAGAGGGTAGCCAGGGAAAGGGTTGGCCCACTGAAGGATAGGCAAGGGAATCTATGTGTGGAGCCAGAGGACATGGGCGAGATACTAAATGAATACTTTGCATCACTATTCACCAAAGAGAAGGAATTGGTGGATGTTGAGTCTGGAGAAGGGTGTGTAGATAGCCTGGGTCACATTGAGATCCAAAAAGACGAGGTGTTGGGCGTCTTGAAAAATATTAAGATAGATAAGTCCCCAGGGCCGGATGGGATCTACCCCAGAATACTGAAGGAGGCTAGAGAGGAAATTACTGAGGTCTTGACAGAAATCTTTGGATCCTCACTGTCTTCAGGTGATGTCGCGGAGGACTGGAGAATAGTCAATGTTGTTCCTTTGTTTAAGAAGGGTAGCAAGGATAATCCAGGGAACTACAGACCGGTGAGCCTTACGTCAGTGGTAGGGAAATTACTGGAGAGAATTCTTCGAG
Organism: Scyliorhinus canicula; assembly: GCF_902713615.1. Taxonomy (NCBI): domain Eukaryota; kingdom Metazoa; phylum Chordata; class Chondrichthyes; order Carcharhiniformes; family Scyliorhinidae; genus Scyliorhinus; species Scyliorhinus canicula. Next base: position 97,307,500 of record NC_052154.1, read on the forward strand.
ACAGGATCTACTCCCATTTGGAAGCAAATGGATGTATTAATGAGAGGCAGCATGGTTTTGTGAAGGGGCGGTCGTGTCTCACTAACTTGATAGAGTTTTTCGAAGAGGTCACAAAGATGATTGATGCAGGTAGAGCAGTGGATGTTGTCTATATGGACTTCAGTAAGTCCTTTGACAAGGTCCCTCATGGTAGACTGGTACAAAAGATGAAGTCATACGGGATCAGGGGTGAGCTGGCAAGATGGATACAGAACTGGCTAGGTCATAGAAGGCAGAGAGTAGCAATGGAAGGGTGCTTTTCTGAATGGGGGCTGTGACTAGTGGAGTTCTGCAGGGATCAGTGCTGGGACCTTTGCTGTTCGTAGTATAATGATTTGGAGGAAAATGTAACTGGTCTGATTAGTAAGTTTGCAGACGACACAAAGGTAGGTGGAATTGCGGATAGTGATGAAGACTGTCAGAGGATACAGCAGGATTTAGATCGTTTGGAGACTTGGGCGGATATATGGCAGATGGAGTTTAATCTGGACAAATGTGAGGTAATGCATTTTGGAAGGTCTAATGCACATAGGGAATGTACAGTGAATGGTAGAACCCTCAAGCGTATTGAAAGTCAGAGAGATCTAGGTGTACAGGTCCACAGGTCACTGAAAGGGGCAACACAGGTGGAGAAGGTAATCAAGAAGGCATACGGCATGCTTGCCTTCATTGGCAGGGGCATTGAGTATAAGAATTGGCAAGTCATGTTGCAGCTGTATAGAACCTTAGTTAGGCCACACTTGGAATATAGTGTTCAATTCTGATTGCCACTCTACCAGAAGGATGTGGAGGCTTTAGAGAGGATGCAGAAGAGATTTACAAGGATGTTGCCTGGTATGGAGGGCATTAGCTATGAGGAGCGGTTGAATAAACTCTGTTTGTTCTCACTGGAACGGCAGAGGTTGAGGGGCAACCTGAGAGGTTGTTGCACGTTTTACTTTGGGCGCAAAACGCGTTTATTGGAGTGTATTAACACGCCTCCGAGTTCGACGTGTGCTTCACACTACTAGGCTCTGTTCTATGTAATTATTTAGCTCTGGAGTCGCCAGTTGCCGTATAGGCAACGTCACAAGTATCTCAAGGTCAAGTTCAAAGTAATAAAGACGATACACCGATTAGTAAAGTTCAAACGATCAATATTTATTATACAGTTATAATAAATACTCATGCACACACTAAGAGACTAAGCTATAACTAAACTTAAGTGAACAGAATACTTATCTAACAGGAACAGGCAAGGTCAGAGAACGAGGCCTTCGTCCTGGTTTGGTACTGCAGCCTTCAGCAAGCGTTCTGGTACTTGGGAGTCTAGTGGGCTTGGATCGCGTAGCGAGCGTTGAACTTACGGTTTTGGCGGCTGGTGCTCAACGGCTGGAGTCAGGATGCAAGATGTCAGTCAGAGCCGGAGCACGAGTTTAACAGACCGGGCTCTGTGGGGAATTTGCTTTTATACCCCTCTCTAATGTCCTTGCCCCCTTCTAGGCGGGCTCTACCTTTCGGTACCGATTGGAACGTTTCCAAACGGCTACCTTCGAAATCCTCCAATGCGGGGCTTCCCTCGATGTTGGGGGGTGGTTTCGATATTCGTTACTCTGGTGCCATCCTGTCTGCTCCACCAATTAAGTGCTACATTGAGATGGAAATGTTGCCATTGTGTGTGCCTGGATCTGGGCCGCCTCATCAGAATGTTAAGCGCTTTGCCATTAACACCTTTGGCTTGGAGATCTGCACCTGGGCAGAAAACTGGTTTGCTGCTTGCAAAATGCTAATTAGTTGAGAGCAGGCTGTCTGTTCTCACTAAACAGGCTTTCCCTGCTGTCTTCCATTTTAGTTTGGCTCAGTGTCCATTTTGCGTGGCCAGCATGGCTACATTCCCTCCTTGTGATCCTCACAATCATACTATTGTGAAGGATCACCTATGTACTTTGCCTTCCTTGTGTTCTGACCTCTTGCCAGTTCCTGTTCTACTCTATCTTAAACTATGGGAAGAAGAGAAAAAAATTTTTAACTAACATTTCTACTTGGCCCTATGTCAAAGGGACATGCATTACTACAACTGGGAACCTCTACCTATCACTATTAACCTTAACCTTAACTTAACATTTCATCACTCTAAAATCTTAACCATTCACACCACAACATCACACTTCCCAACTCGGCAGTCGAGTATGGAACAATATAATACATGGCTGAATTTTTATTTACAGAGTGTTGTAATCAGTGAGGGGTTGAGGGGTTTGGTGGTATCCGAAGATGGGGGATTGAACTCTATAGATGGGTGAGGCGCTGGAACGAGAGGCTCTCCTCTTCCATTTCCTCAACCTGAGGGTCTGCACTAGTATGATGAGGATCGCGATCACCAACAGTGATTCGATTATATAGGACATGGAGTACCACGTCATGAATTTAGTACACCAGGTCTGAACCTCGCTGATCAGAGCTGAGCACTGGGGGTTTGCTGTAATTGAAACATTTACGGTGGGGGTTGTGGGGGAAACGTGTCTTGTTTCCACACATATACATATGACATTAAACAGTAATAAGTGGGCTTCCATCATTTTGCTGTTCTTCTTCTTTCTCTTCCTTCTTCCTCCGGTATTGACAATCCTAGCTTCGACCTCTGTCTCGTCCTTTGAAACCTTTGGGATCAAGCACAGTATCTGTCAATACACAGTTTAAGACCTTTACTTGTTAGTGCATCTGTCTTTCAAAACCCAATTGACCCTTTAAAATGACTGGCTAAGTCACACCCTGTGACTCCCCTCATTTTTTTTTTCAAAAAGCGAATTTAAAGACCAGCATACACCTAACAATCCTTCCTTCTGCGAGCCGTCTCGCAGGCTTTGCTGATTTACCATCCGAATGTTCCCGGATGTAAAGAGCATGTGGGATGGTGGCCGAAGGGCTACCTAACGTAAAATGAAAACAAACTTTGAAATAAACATCCGAATGAGTTGCGTATGGGCCGCGACGGGTACGAGTTGGGTGGGATCCCCGGGTAGGGCGTGCTGTGCCGTACCCGAGCTTGGCTGACCAAGGGTTGGTTCTCAGACAGGGCGGGTCCTCAGTGCCGTTTGTCCACTGCCTGAGTAACCTGGAAAGAAACGGGTACGAATGTGTTGACCATGACTTGCAGCCTCTATTTCGCCGAATAGAGGGGCACCTAAAAAAACCAAGGGAGCCAAGATGCTCCAACTGAGGACATCACTGAAGTTCTCAGAGATATCTGCGGACAAGCTATTTGGCGTGTGGCCTTACAACTTTGGAAAAGATCTCCAATCAAACCGAAGTTCTCAAAGGTATCTGCGGACAAGCTAACGTGTATGTGAGGTGGTCACAATCTTTTCAGCTGAAAAGAAGATGTCCATCCTCCAGCTGAACAATGTACAATCCTGAGACAAACAAACATAAAACGAAGACAAACATACGTGCAGGTTCCATCAGAAAGGACATCGTTTCCCTCAAACGATTCCTATCTTACATCATCTGGACACCTCACTTTGATTCTGCCTCTGTGAACAGGGTCACAAAGGGGTTGCCGTGTCGGGAGTCAGACACCGTGTCGTCCTGCTCTCCCGGATCCCGCACCCTTGTGTGGATCAGGCATGAAACTTTGGAATTGTGTGACCGGGGGTCACTTTCATCATTGCGGACAAGTCTGTAGGAATTGTCCCTGTGCCATTGTGTAGTGTCGAGTGTGTTGTCGGGGTAGTCGGGGTCGGGTGGTGGTTCTGGATATTTGAGGTAGGTGACTTCCATGGGGTCACTGGAGTCGGGGTCGTAGCTGGTGCAGTGTGGGCTGTATGGCTGTGTGCTGTCGCTGTCTTCAGAGTCAGTGTCAGTCCTGCTGTCTCTGCTGTGGCAGCTTGTGGGCGTGTCGGGGCGTGGTCTGTAGTGGTCTGTGGGCGAAGTCGTGGGCGAGTCCGTGGATGAACTGGTCTGTGAGGGGGATGGTGGAAAAGTGTCTCTGGTGGGCGGGGTGAAGTGTTCTGCTGCATCCAGCAGGACATGGTGAGCATGGTTGGCCTGTGTTCCATATGCCTTTAACTGGTTTATATGGAACCACGCGGTCTTCCCATTAGGATACTTTATCCTGTAAACGGAGGGGCTAATTTTGTCCGAAATTGAGTAGGGACCGGAATATTTTGGAGCCAAAAAACTGCTGGGGTTATAAACAGATAACATTACCTGTTGCCCAACCTGGAATTCTGTGGTGTGTACGGTCTTATTGAAACAGGCAGTACGTTGCTGTCGGCGTTTCCCTAGCTGGACTGCGGCTGCGAGCTGTGCAGACCTCACAGTCTCAACTAGATCTTTAACTGCCTTTTCATGTGTGAGGGCCGTCACTTCGGGGCTTGTCATGTCCAGTCCTAAAAGGAATTCTGTACCTTTCATAGGGCGTCCGGTCATGAGTGTATGTGGTGTGTATCCTGTAGATGTGGAGACAGTGTTCCTTATGAACATGAGTGCAAAGGGGAGCACTGAATCCCATGTTGAGTTATTCTCTTGAACCATTTTCCTAAGGGTAGTTTTTAGGGTCCGATTCATGCGCTCCACAATCCCGCTGGACTGTGGATGATACGCAATATGGAAGTTCTGTTTGATTCCGAATATTGTCAGGACGTTCCTCATGACCCGTCCTGTAAAGTGAGATCCCTGGTCCGAATCGATACTTCGGGGTAAACCCCATCTCGTGAAGATGTGGTGGGTCAGGATCTTTGCAGCTGTCTTAGCTGTGTTTGTTCGTGAGGGAAATGCCTCTACCCATTTGGTAAAGGTGTCGATGACCACCAGAACGTATTTATAGCCATTCCTACAAGGGGGCAATGGACCTATAAAATCGATCTGGAGGTTTGTCCAAGGGCCGTTAACTGGGCGAGTATGCCGAAGTTGTGCTTTCTTAGAATACCGCTCTGGGTTATTCTGAGCACAAATCAGGCAATTCTCAATGTAGTGTGTGACATCAGTCCTGAGATTAGGCCACCAACAGAGTTGCCTGAGGTGCCTCGTTGTTGCATCAATTCCCTGATGCCCGTGTCCGTCATGGAACAAGGCAATCATCTGATTCCTGTCCTGCTTCGGGACCACATAAAGTTGGTCCTTAATGATCACACCCTCATGTGTGGTCAGTGTGTGTTTAAAGTGCTCGTACGCAGGCACAAAGTTTCCCTTGAAAACCTCCCTGAGGTCTCCGTCCTGTTTCTGTGCTGCTACGAGATCTTTAACCTCTGTTTGTGAGACTTGTACTGCGCTCACAGGGGCGCTAGCTGGTGCGCTAGCTGGGGGGGTCCATAAGTGTCCTCTCCTGGAACCTGCCTTAGCCAATGCGTCGGCTTTTACATTCCCAGGGGGTGATGACCTATGGTGGCTGCGAACTTTTATAATGCCGAAGGTCCTGTCCTTCGCTTTCTCTAGGATATGCTGGAGTAAGGGGGCTGATGGAAGGGGTTTTCCGTCTGCGGATACAAAACCTCGTGTCCTCCACAGGGGCAGAAAATCTGTTAGGCTATTGCAGACATATAAGCTGTCTGAATATATGTCTGCTGGGCTGGGGAAAGAATCGGGGTGGTCCACTATATACGCTATGGCCGCTAGCTCTGCTGCCTGCGCGCCTAAGTGACCTGGTAACTTAAGAGCTATCTCTTCGAGAGCGCGCCCCTGCGCGTCCTCTACATAGATGCCGCATCCTGTGATACGCTCACCATTTAAAACTGTGGAGGAACCGTCTACATAAATCCTCAAGGGTCCACACGTGTCTGTGGGCTGGGGGCTTTGTGCGGGGTTCCCTATCTTCCTGGGGGGTGTTTTTGCTAAAAAGGGTCCTGTGTTATGCAGGGGAGCTACAATTTCACAGTCATGGGGCTGTCCGGGGTATTGGAGGTTGTCTGCTAAATATGTGTGGGTGCGTGTCCGTTTTACAGTAATGTCCCGTCCTTGTAAAAGTAGGGTCCACCTAGCTGCCCTAATCTGGCTAACTGAACCGTCCTTCAGTCGACCGTCTAGTAGTAGCTGTGTGGGTGTGTGTTCGGTTAGAATGGTGATGGGATTTAGTCCGGTTCTGTATGAAAAGTACTGTACTGCCCAGAAGACAGCAAGGAGGTGCCTCTCACAGGCTGAAAATCCTTGTTCTACCGGGTCTAACAGTCGGGAGGCATAAGCCACTGGTCTTAGCTGCTCGTGCCGTTCCTGAAGCAACACGGCCGAGAGGGTCAGATCTGTGCTAGCTACCTCGATTGCGTACGGGGAAAGTTGGTCGGGGACTAGCAGCGCGGGTGCTGCACTAAGGGCTCGTTTTAACTCTTCCACAGCGCCTGTATGCTGCGGAAGCCATTCCCAGGGGGCTCCTTTCTTAAGGAGGTCTGAAAGTGGGGCGGCTTTTGTCGCGAATCCGTCTATGTGGTTCCGACAATAGCCAACCAGTCCTAAAAACGACCGGAGGGCTGAAACATTCTGGGGAAGGGGCAATTTGACGATCGAATCAATTCTTTTGAATTCGATCTCGCGTTTGCCGTGCGTGATGACTGATCCCAAATACATCACTTTACTTTCCAATATTTGGGCCTTTTTCGGGTTAACTTTACAGCCAATTTCAGTTAAGAGTTCCAGGAGTTCGGCCAGAAGCGAAATGTGCTCTGCCTTTGTGTCTGTCTGCAGTAGTAGGTCGTCTACATACTGTACCAGACATTCGGGTCGGGAAAATTTTTCTAATCCACTTGCCAGCTGTCGGTGGAAAATGGAGGGTGAATTGTGGAATCCTTGTGGGAGGCATGTCCACGTGTACTGCTGAGTTTTAAAAGTGAATGCGAATTTGTATTGGCACGCTTTTGCCAATGGTATGGACCAGAATCCGTTACTGATATCCAATACCGTGAAGTACTTGGCGTTGAGACCCTGCTTGAGCATGGTCTCGGGACTAGTAGCTACCGTTGGGGCTACTGCGGGGGTTACTTTGTTGAGTTCCCGATAATCGATGGTCAGACGCCATGATCCATCGGGCTTCCTCACTGGCCAAATAGGGGCATTGTTGGTGGAGGCTACCGTTCTCAGTACACCTTGGTCCAACAAGCTACCTATAACTTTTCTATTTCCACCTCTGCCTCGAGGGGAAATCTATATTGCTTTTGCGGTCGGGGGTCCTGTCCGGTAACATGAACTTGTCCAGTCATTCTGCCACAGTCATGACGGTGACTTGCAAATGCTGTCCTGTGTTTGTTTAGTAGGGCCTTAATTTGTCGGTCGGTGTGGAGTGTAGTCAGGTCGAATGAGTACTCTCCCACTGCGCTAATCCGATTAGCGTAGTCTCCTACTGTGAGGGTGGCTGGTGCTCTGTCTGATCTAGCCATTCGCCAGACACACTGGTTCACTGGGTCGAACGACAAGCTGTGAGCGTTCATAAAATCTATCCCCAGGATGTGTTCTGCTGTCCTGGGAAGGTTTACTAGAACTACGGGGTGCTTTGTGCTAATGTTCCCTAGCTGGATCGCTACGGGTGCTGTGATATGTCCCTGCTGCGAGTTTCCGGTGAACCCGCTAAGTGTGATGGTGGAGGTGGTCGGCCACGTGTCTGCGTGTGCCGTGGGTGTGGAGTTAATGGTGGTGCGGGATCCTCCTGTGTCCCACAGTAACTCTATGGGCTTCCCTTTGACTTTTGCTGTGACTACGGGCCTCCCTGATGAGTCCCATAGTGTGTCACAGACCCAAGTGGGGGAGCCCGAACACCGTCAGTTCGTCTCGTCCACATTGGTGGGTCCTGACTGTACTATCACATTGTGGATGGGTTTTGCCTTACTGCGGTTCAGAGTGCCTGTCTGCTGGCCTCTCTGAGATCGCTGGGGTGCATTACACTCTTTTGCCCAATGCCCTAACTGTCCACAGTTATAGCATTCCTGTCCTTTCTGTTGAGGGCTGCTCTTGCCTTCATTTACCCATGCGGGCTTCTGGTGCTCTCTGACTGCTTGGATATCTGCAGCAGCCTGAGCCTCTTCTGGGGATCTAACTTTTCCTTTTCCCTGAAGCGATTGCTCCCAAGCGCGGGACAATCTTTTCAGGACCCATTTTTCGTTATGGGCCTCTTCTGAGGGGTCATAGCTATTGCAAGCGCTCTGTCCTGCTTCTGTTGCGTGTGAGATAATTGTGCGCATCCACTTAACCATGTTTTCGCGGGTTAAATGCGCTCTATCTAACTGTCCGAAAACTGCGCTGAAATGAATCCACAGCCTTCCTGCGAATGCTGTGGGGTGTTCGGATCTTTTCTGCCTGCACTTATTCAATCCTTCTACGGGGTCACCTCTATTGTACCCGATGGCATCTAAAATGGCGGTGTGCATCTCCTCTAGGCTGCCTCCTGCCACATTCTGTGGGTCGGGGAGGGCTGCTACTACACTCTGGTCTAAACTCAGCACGGTGAGCTTAACCTGCTCTCTCTCATCCAGGCCGTACATGGTAGCCTGCTGTTTTACTTTAGCGAAAAACTGGTGGGGGTCTGCGGTGGGGAGGAACGGAGTGATCTTTTCACAAGCGTCCCTTAGCTGGGTTACTGTTAAAGGGGTGGTGTAAGTTATGTCTGGGGCGCCTTCGGATTCGGCTTTTCTCTGCGTGGTTACGGGATTCATGGGTGCGGTTATGGTCTGAGCTGTGGGGGGTTGGGGTGCCTGTCGTTTCTGCTGAGCTGCTGGCGCACATGTTCCCTGAACATAACGCTGCGCTGTCTCGCTTAATTCCTGCCAATCTGGGGCATTTTCCCCATCTAACTGTGCTTCAAAGGTGCTTTGGAAGCCATTCTGCACCGAAAGCAGAGATTGCAATTCCGCAATCTGTTTCCTGCATTTCGCGTGGTCAACTGTGCTTTGTCTTTGTTCGGTCGTTGCAGCATGGAGTGCTCTCAAAGCTGCTTTGAGATCAGAACATTGCCTCTGCAATGCCTCCACCTGCTTCTCCGATTCCTGTCTTATCAGAACGGCACGTTGCACGTCCTGATAGGCTTTCTCAGACTGGGTCTGGGAACTGTTCAGATGAGCTAGACAAGACTGATGAGCCCTTTTGGCATCATCCACCTCTCTATCCTTCTCTGCCAACTTCCCTTTTAATTCCAGGTTCTCCTTCTCGATGTCCCTGACATCGACCTTACTCATCCTATTCCTCTCTTCTAAATCTGTCCGGAGCGTCCTGATGACCTCCTCTGCGCCTCGCAACTGTGCCAAACAGGACACAATCGCCATCGGCTTGCGTGCTTTACCTAGATTCTTTTTGTGTATTTGAGAGAGGTTCTCCCACCAAGTATGACCTATACTCCCGGGACCTGTCTCCTCATTTGCACAAAACTCTTTCCAAAGGGGCCATCCCTTTCCTTGTAAATATTTGCGGAGTTCCAGCTCCCACGTGGGACACTGGCCTACTCTGCTACTGCTGCTGGTCGCTGCGACCACAAACTTTGCTGGATCCATCAGACGTTCCATTGCCTGCATGGCCATTTCCTCTGACTCTCTTTTTATAATTTGGAACAGGGGGTTGTTGGGGTGGTGTTTCGAAAAAAGGGTACGGCTTACGCTATTTTCCGTTAACAAAACTACCGAAAGTTTGTCGCAACAAAAAGCTTTCAGTTTTACCTTACAGCCCTGTTAGTACGCATGCACTAAAACACACTTCCGAATTACGCTTATTATTTTGAACACCTTGAATACTTGTGATCTCTTTCTTTCTCTGCAATTTGGAGTTCTAATTCAAATTTCAGGGTCCTGGACACTGTGGTGTTTCCACTTACAACAGGGTCCCGGCGGATGTCGCCACTAAATGTTGCATGTTTTACTTTGGGCGCAAAACGCGTTTATTGGAGTGTATTAACACGCCTCCGAGTTCGACGTGTGCTTAACACTACTAGGCTCTGTTCTATGTAATTATTTAGCTCTGGAGTCGCCAGTTGCCGTATAGGCAACGTCACAAGTATCTCAAGGTCAAGTTCAAAGTAATAAAGACGATACACCGATTAGTAAAGTTCAAACGATCAATATTTATTATACAGTTATAATAAATACTCATGCACACACTAAGAGACTAAGCTATAACTAAACTTAAGTGAACAGAATACTTATCTAACAGGAACAGGCAAGGTCAGAGAACGAGGCCTTCGTCCTGGTTTGGTACTGCAGCCTTCAGCAAGCGTTCTGGTACTTGGGAGTCTAGTGGGCTTGGATCGCGTAGCGAGCGTTGAACTTACGGTTTCGGCGGCTGGTGCTCAACGGCTGGAGTCAGGATGCAAGATGTCAGTCAGAGCCGGAGCACGAGTTTAACAGACCGGGCTCTGTGGGGAATTTGCTTTTATACCCCTCTCTAATGTCCTTGCCCCCTTCTAGGCGGGCTCTACCTTTCGGTACCGATTGGAACGTTTCCAAACGGCTACCTTCGAAATCCTCCAATGCGGGGCTTCCCTCGATGTTGGGGGGTGGTTTCGATATTCGTTACTCTGGTGCCATCCTGTCTGCTCCACCAATTAAGTGCTACATTGAGATGGAAATGTTGCCATTGTGTGTGCCTGGATCTGGGCCGCCTCATCAGAATGTTAAGCGCTTTGCCATTAACACCTTTGGCTTGGAGATCTGCACCTGGGCAGAAAACTGGTTTGCTGCTTGCAAAATGCTAATTAGTTGAGAGCAGGCTGTCTGTTCTCACTAAACAGGCTTTCCCTGCTGTCTTCCATTTTAGTTTGGCTCAGTGTCCATTTTGCGTGGCCAGCATGGCTACAAGGTCTACAAAATTATGAGGGGCATAGACGGAGTGGATAGTCAGAGGCTCTTCCCCAGGGTAGAGGGGTAAATTACTAGGGGGAATAGGTTTAAGGTGCGAGGGGCAAGGTTTAGAGGAGATGTACGAGGCAAATGTTTTTACACAGAGGGTATTGGGTGCCTGGAACTCGCTGCCGGAGGAGGTGGGGGAAGCAGGGACGATAGTGACATTTAAGGTGCATCTTGACAAATACATGAATAGGATGGGAATAGAGGGATACGGACTCAGGAAATGTAATAGATTTTAGTTTAAATGGGCAGCATGGTCGGCACAGGCTTGAAAGGCCAAAGGGCCTGTTCCTGTGCTGTACTTTTCTTTGTTCTTTGTTTTGGATCAGGAGTAGGACACCCTGCCCCACGAACCTGGTGCATTAATAATAATAATAATAATAATCTTCATTATTAGTGTCACAAGTAGGCTTACATTAACACTGCAATGAAGTTACTGTGAAAATCCCTGAGTGACCACATTCCGGCGCCTGTTCAGGTTCACAGAGGGAGAATTCAGAATGTCCAATTCACCTAACAACACGTCTTTCGGTACTTGTGGGAGGAAACCGGAGCACCTGGAGGAAACCCACGCTGACGCGGGGAGAGCGTGCCGATTCCACACACTGACCCAGTGACTGAACTTCTACATCATTTTTCCATTCTATCCTCATGTCCCTTGATTTCTTTATTCTGAAGATTGCTCCATCCCAGCCTTGAGTAAATACATAGAGCATTCTCAGCTGTCTGGGGGAGAGAATTCCAAACATTCACAATCCTTTGGAGAAGGAATTTCTCGTGTTCTCAGTTTGAAATGGCTATCCTCTTATCTCGAGAACATTTTCCTTCCTCCCAGACTCTCCAACTGGTTAAAACATCTTCTCAGGTTGTAGCCTGTCAGATAGTGAGAATTTTACACGTTTTGATCAGCTGACTTTCATTTCTTCTCAACTTTTGTGAATATAAACTCCCCTCACGGTTCAACCCACTCGTTCCATGGATGAATCTGGTCGATTTGCCTTTTTCCTTTTTTGAAATCTCTGAGCCACTGAAGTTTATTTTTCATATTTTACTGCCTACCTGACCTCTTGGTTTAGCTCACCAGGCTAAATCGCTGGCTTTTAAAGCAGACCAAGCAAGCCAGCAACACGGTTTGATTCCCGCACCAGCCTCCCCGGACAGGCGCCGGAGTGGCGACTAGGGGCTTTTCACAGTAACTTAATTGAAGCCTACTCGTGACAATAAGCGATTTTCATTTCATTTCATTTTATCCATTCACATGTTCTTGCTTTCCCTTATTTGTCCCAAATTTATTTCACTTTGCCTCTTTTTGTCATTTGCTGGGACTGTTGCGTGTTTTTGTAAAAGGAGTGTGTGGTAGCTGACGTGCTCTAAATACCTTTAAAACAGGTTTAACCTCTCCTCTCCTCATCATCACTCTACTGCTGGTGGTAAGGATGAAAATGGAGCCAGGCCTGGGCTTCCCCTCAGGCCAGGCTTGAGCACGAGCCGGTGTACGGGCAGTGGTAGTAATGTTGGATTTTGAAGTGTTAATGTTAAACAATGTGAATCCAGTTGGTCTATAATGGTTGTCAAGTGTACATTTATGATTGTTTTAATGCAGGTCCATTAATCTCTGCAACTGGATTGGAGGAAGAGAGATTTGCTCGTTGTCTTAAAATGACCAGTTGAAATGATCTTCATTATTTTCTCTCCTTTCCATTCTTTAAAATGAAAGTGAGGGCAGGGATTATCAATTTACATTAATATGGTGCCTTTAACTTTGGGGTGTGGGATGCAGCATCCATATAAAGATGGTGGATCTTTTAACCAGTGCATGAGCAGTTTGATTTAAAAATGTCATTGAATCCCTACAGTGCAGAAAGAGGTCATTGGGCCCATCGAGTCTGCACCGATCCTCTGAAAGAGCACCCTGCCTAGGTCCACTTCCCTGCCCTATCTCCGTAACCCCACCTAACCCGCGCATCTTTGGACACTTAATTGATCATGGCCAATCCACCTAACCTGCACATCTTTGGACCGTGGGAGGAAACCGGAGCACCCGGAGGGAAACCCACGCAAGACACGTGGAGAACGTGCAGACTCCGCACAGACAGTCACCTGAGGCCGGAATTGAACTCTGGTCCCTGGCGCTGTGAGGCTGTAGTGCCAGCCACCATGCCACCTTGATGAAAGGTTTTCTATGCCAGCTGGATCCTGCTGAACCAGCGGTCAGTGTGGTCAGTGAACGCAGACAGGGCTGATGGATGATTTGGTGTGAATTAGGATTTTTAAGTGAACTGATGCCACCTCTCTCTCCTGTTGGGCATCTCCAGTTCTTCAGGCTCTACAGAGGTTTCTCTGTAGATTTTCCTGTGTGTGGCATTTTAGATTCTATTCCTTTTCTCCTTCGGCTCTTTCTGAAATGCTGTTTAATCATTGGCTGTCCCTTGGGACTGGAAAATGAGATCAAAAACATTGACTGAATCCCATCATTCGTCAGATGCTGCCTTGCTGAGTACATCCAGCTGTTCTGCTCATGGATTGCCTTGTCTTGTGTTCTTCCCTGTGGTGCTGCTGCTAACTCTTGTCTCTCTTTCAGTGGCAGTGACAGTGTGGAATACAATGACTCCAGTTCCTCGTACTCCTCCCTGGGTGACTTTGTGAGTGAGATGATGAAGTGCGACATCAAAGGGGACACTCCCAGTAAGTATCCAGTCTGACTACATTTGCACTTGGTTCTGAGGGTGAGTTAGTCCTTTGCAACTTGCTGCTTCAGATTGGCAGCCCTGCCACATGCTCTCACCAAAGACGACACTGCTGTGTGTATTGCACCAACACAAAATACCATGCCAGCTGCCAGCCTAGCTCAGATAAAGGAAGCAATACCTTAGTGATGGAATTAGAGGGGAGATGGTGGCGTAGTGGTCTAGTCACTGGACCAGTAATCCAGAGGCCCATGGGAGTCCATGCTCTGGGAACATGGGTTCAAATCCCATAATGGCAATTTCAATTCAATTAAATATTAAATCTGGAATTCAAAACTAGTCTCCACTTGCCTCATTAATGTCCTTTAGGGAAGGAAATCTGCCATCCTTAACTCGTTTAGCCTTCATGGGTTTAACTGCCCTCTTGTATAGACTCCTTGCTCAGCTTTGCATGTACCGACACCAGATGGAATGAAGTGGTTCATCAAGGCAGCTCACCGTCTCCTTCTGAAGGGCAATTATTGATGGGCAGCAAATGCTGTCTCACCAGCACCACTGGCACATCATGAAAGAATTAAAAAAATTATAGACAAAAATTGAGAATAAATTACTTGGGTCAGTTATTTACTGTGATAATTATTCACTTGGTTACAAATTAGGAAGGTGATGGTAAGAAAGCTGCTCAACTAAAGTGGGATCTCATTATGGGATTGTTTCCCATAAACAGCCATGTCAGTACACATGTTTAATGGGTCAAGAAATGATTCGATATGTTCTAATTGTGATGAGAAGGTGGATAAAGGGGAACCTGTAGATGTTGAGTATTTGGATTTCCAAAAGGTATTTGATGAGGTGCCACATATAAGATAAGCGCTCATGGTGTTGGGTGTGATGTATTTGCATAAATAGAGGGTTGCTAACTAACAAGATGTCTGGATGTATTGGTTATTTTTAAATTGGCAAACTAACTAGTGGTGTGCCACAGGGAGCGGGGCTGAGGCCTCAAATATTTACAATCGATGTTAATGACCTGGATTATGGTAGCTATATGTGACAATGATATATACTTAATTTTATGAGTAGAAAGGTTAGGTGGGAAAGTAAGTTTAAGAGTTTACAAAGGAATACAAATAGTTTATGTAAGTGGGCAAACATTTGGCCGATGAGGTATAATATGGGAAAATGTGAGGTTTTCCACTTTGGCAGGAAGAGTAGGAAAACAGAATATTATTTAAATGGAGAGAGATTGCAGGGATCTGGGTGTCCGTGCCCATGAATCACAAAAAGTGGACATGCAGGTACATTAGGATTGGAATGTTGGTCTTTATTGCAAGGGGAATGAAGTGTAAAAGTAGCACGTCTTGGGTATTGGTGAGACCACACCAGGAATACTGTGTCCAGTTTTGTCTCCTTGAGGGATATATTTGCATTGGAAGCCGTTCAGAGAGGATCACGAGGCTGAAATCCCTGGGCTTGATGGTTTTATCTGAAGAGGAATGGCTAAGCAGGTTGGACCTATAGCCGCAGGAATTTAGAAGGATGATCTTATTGAAGATACAAGACCGTGAGGAAGTTTAGTACTGTAGATGTTGGGAGAATGTTTCCACTTGTGGGGCAATCTGGAACTTGAGGTCACAATAAGGGATTGCCCATTTAAGAAATAGATGAGAAATAACTGCTGTCAGCTGGGCATGGACCTCTGGATTTTTTTGGAGCCAGAAATATTTGTTCGAAGGTGAGATTTGTGCAGTGGAAGTCGCGGGCTATGAGGGAACAAGCAGGAAAATCGAATAGCTGCCAAGATCAGATCAGCCATGATGGTATTGAATGTGGAACAGGCTTGAGGCGTAGTGTGGTTTACTTCTCTTTCTAATGTTCTGGAGAAAGAGGTATTTGAAGGATGGTAAAGGTAAAGTCGCCATAGTCCCAGATGACCATAGGCTGCTCTCCCCTATGTGAAGGAGAGCTGATTGGCAGCGATTGAACCTGAGGATCACCACACCTCAGGCATGGGCGAGTTTGAGAAGGCAGGGCCTTCATGAATAACCTCAGCCGGTCAGGGAACTGAACCCGTGCTGCTGGCCTTGCTCTGCATCACAAACCAGCTGGCTAGCCAAATGAGGTAATGTGAAGAGAAGCCACTTCGGTAGTATTCAAGGCGATTGGGGTCAGGAGTCAAAACGGAAGCTGCTGGAAACATTCAGGCCGGGCAACATCTGTGGAGAGAGAAAGTTGATGTTATGAGGTGATTACAGCAAGAAGTCGGCAGCACGGTAGCATTGTGGATAGCACAATGGCTTCACAGCTCCAGGGTCCCAGGTTCGATTCCGGCTTGGGTCACTGTCTGTGCGGAGTCTGCACATCCTCCCCGTGTGTGCGTGGGTTTCCTCCGGGTGCTCCGGTTTCCTCCCACAGTCCAAAGATGTGCAGGTTAGGTGGATTGGCCATGATAAATTGCCCTTAGTGTTGGGTGGGGTGTTGCACGTTTTACTATGGGCGTAAAACGCGTTTATTGGAGTGTATTAACACGCCTCCGAGTTCGACGTGTGCTTAACACTGCTAGGCTCTGTTCTATGTAATTATTTAGCTCTGGAGTCGCCAGTTGCCGTATAGGCAACGTCACAAGTATTCCAAGGTCAAGTTCAAAGTAATAAAGACGATACACCGATTAGTCAAGTTCAAACGATCAATATTTATTATACAGTTAATAATAAATACTCATGCACACACACTAAGAGACTAAGCTACAACTAAACATAAGCAAACAGAATACTTATCTAACAGGAACAGGCAAGGTCAGAGAACGAGGCCTTCGTCCTGGTTTTGTCTGCAGCCTTCAGCAAGCGTTCTGGCACTTGGGAGTCTAGCGGGCTTGGATCGCGTAGCGAGCGTTGAACTTACGGTTTCGGCGGCTGGTGCTCAACGGCTGGAGTCAGGATACCAGGTGTCAGTCGGGGCCGGAGCACAGGTTTAACAGACCGGACAACACGAGGTCCCTATCTTTTATAGGGGTTCCGTTGTCCTTCCCTCTTCTCGGGCGGGCTCTACCTATTGGATCAATTTCTTATCGATACTGGATTAATTCCCCAATGCGAGGGGGTCTCCGTGATGGAGGGGGCGTTTCTTATGTCCTTTTGTTTGGAGGTTTCTGGTGCCTCGATGTCTGGGTCTTGATTGGAATGTGTCCATTCAGAACCAAATGTATCTATTGTGTGGGTGTTCAAGTCTGATGGCCTCATTAGCATGCAAAGCGTTTTGCCATTTGCACCTAGCTAAGGTCTTTTCACCTGAGCCCAAACTGGTTTCTGCTGCTGCAGAATGCAAACTGCTCTTTGCAGACTGCTGTTCTGGCTGAACTGTCTGTTTCCCAGCAGCCTTCCATTTTAGTTTGGCTCAGTGTCCATTTTGCGTGGCCAGCATGGCTACATTCCCTCCTTGTGATCCTCACAATCATACTATTGTGAAGGATCACCTATGTACTTTGCCTTCCTTGTGTTCTGACCTCTTGCCAGTTCCTGTTCTACTCTGTTCTAAACTATGGGAAGAAGAGAAAAAAATTTTTAACTAACATCTCTACTTGGCCCTATGTCAAAGGGACATGCATTACTACAATTGGGAACCTCTACCTATCACTATTAACCTTAACCTTAACTTAAACATTTAATCACTCTAAAACCTTAACCATTCACACCACAACATCACACTTCCCAACTCGGCAGTCGAGTATGGAACAATATAATACATGGCTGAATTTTTATTTACAGAGTGTTGTAATCAGTGAGGGGTTGAGGGGTTTGGTGGAATCCGAAGATGGGGGATTGCACTCTATAGATGGGTGAGGTGCTGGAACGAGAGGCTCTCCTCTTCCATCTCCTCAACCTGAGGGTCTGCACTAGGATGATGAGGATCGCGATCACCAACAGTGATTCGATTATGTAGGACATGGAGTACCACGTCATGAATTTAGTACACCAGGTCTGAACCTCGCTGATCAGAGCTGAGCACTGGGGGTTTGTTGTACTAACATTTACGGTGGGGGTTGTGGGGGAAACGTGTCTTGTTTCCACACATATACATATGACATTAAACAGTAATAAGTGGGCTTCCATCATTTTGCTGTTCTTCTTCTTTCTCTTCCTTCTTCCTCCGGTATTGACAATCCTGGCTTCGACCTCTGTCTCGTCCTTTGAAACCTTTGGGATCAAGCACAGTATCTGTCAATACACAGTTTAAGACCTTTACTTGTTAGTGCATCTGTCTTTCAAAACCCAATTGACCCTTAAAAATGACTGGCTAAGTCACACCCTGTGACTCCCCTCATTTTTTTTCAAAAAGCGAATTTAAAGACCAGCATACACCTAACAATCCTTCCTTCTGCGAGCCGTCTCGCAGGCTTTGCTGATTTACCATCCGAATGTTCCCGGATGTAAATAGCATGTGGGATGGCGGCCGAAGGGCTACCTAACGTAAAATGAAAACAAACTTGGAAATAAACATCCGAATGAGTTGCGTATGGGCCGCTACGGGTACGAGTTGGATGGGATCCCCGGGTAGGGCGTGCTGTGCCATACCCGAGCTTGGCTGACCAAGGGTTGGTTCTCAGACAGGGCGGGTCCTCAGTGCCGTTTGTCCACTGCCTGAGTAACCTGGAAAAACGGGCACGAATGTGTTTACCATGACTTGCAGCCTCTATTTCGCCGAATAGAGGGGCACCTGAAAAAAAAAAACCAAGGGAGCCAAGATGCTCCAACTGAGGACATGAGCTGGTCTTCAGATATTTTAGACGATACGGTGAGCTGCTCACCAGGCTGTCACAAGTGTTACAACTTTGGAAAAGATCTCCAATCAAACCGAAGTTCTCAAAAGTTTCGGCAGACAAGCTAACGTGTATGTGAGGTGGTCACAATCTTTTCAGCTGAAAAGAAGATGTCCATCCTCCAGCTGAAACATTTACATTCCTGAAAACAAACAAACATAAAACGAAGACAAACATACGTGCAGGTTCCATCAGAAAGGACATCGTTTCCCTCAAACGATTCCTATCTTACATCATCTGGACACCTCACTTTGATTCTGCCTCTGTGAACAGGGTCACAAAGGGGTTGCCGTGTCGGGAGTCAGACACCGTGTCGTCCTGCTCTCCCGGATCCCACACCCTTGTGTGGATCAGGCATGCTATTTTGGAGTTGTGTGACCGGGGGTCACTCTCGTCATTGCGGACAAGTCTGTAGGAATTGTCCCTGTGCCATTGTGTAGCGTCGAGTGTGTCGTCGGGGTAGTCGGGGTCGGGTGGTGGTTCTGGATATTTGAGGTAGGTGACTTCCATGGGGTCACTGGAGTCGGGGTCGTAGTTGGTGCAGTGTGGGCTGTATGGCTGTGTGGTGTCGCTGTCTTCAGAGGCGGTGTCTGTCCTACTGTCTCTGCTGTGGCAGCTTGTGGGCGTGTCGGGGCGTGGTCTGTAGTGGTCTGTGGGCGGAGTCGTGGGCGAGTCCGTTGATGAACTGGTCTGTGAGGGGGATGGTGGAAAAGTGTCTCTGGTGGGCGGGGTGAAGTGTTCTGCTGCGTCTAGCAGGACATGGTGAGCATGGTTGGCCTGTGTTCCATATGCCTTTAACTGGTTTATATGGAACCACGCGGTCTTCCCATTAGGATACTTTATCCTGTAAACGGAGGGGCTAATTTTGTCCGAAATTGAGTAGGGACCGGAATATTTTGGAGCCAAAAAACTGCTGGGGTTATAAACAGATAACATTACCTGTTGCCCAACCTGGAATTCTGTGGTGTGTACGGTCTTGTTGAAACAGGCAGTACGTTGCTGTCGGCGTTTCCCTAGCTGGACTGCGGCTGCGAGCTGTGCAGACCTCACAGTCTCAACTAGATCTTTAACTGCCTTTTCATGTGTGAGGGCCGTCACTTCGGGGCTTGTCATGTCCAGTCCTAAAAGGAATTCTGTACCTTTCATAGGGCGTCCGGTCATGAGTGTGTGTGGTGTGTATCCTGTAGATGTGGAGACAGTGTTCCTTATGAACATAAGTGCAAATGGGAGCACTGAATCCCATGTGGAATTGTTCTGTTGAACCATTTTCCTAAGGGTAGTTTTTAGGGTCCGATTCATGCGCTCCACAATCCCGCTGGACTGTGGATGATACGCAATATGGAAGTTCTGTTTGATTCCGAATATTGTCAGGACGTTCCTCATGACCCGTCCTGTAAAGTGAGATCCCTGGTCCGAATCGATACTTCGGGGTAAACCCCATCTCGTGAAGATGTGGTGGGTCAGGATCTTTGCAGCTGTCTTAGCTGTGTTTGTTCGTGAGGGAAATGCCTCTACCCATTTGGTAAAGGTATCTATCACCACCAGAACGTATTTATAGCCATTCCGACAAGGGGGCAATGGACCTATAAAGTCGATCTGGAGGTTTGTCCAAGGGCCGTTAACTGGGCGAGTATGCCGAAGTTGTGCTTTCTTAGAATACCGCTCCGGGTTATTCTGAGCACAAATCAGGCAATTCTCTATGTAGTGCGTTACATCATTCCTGAGATTAGGCCACCAACAGAGTTGCCTGAGGTGCCTCGTTGTTGCATCAATTCCCTGATGCCCGTGTCCGTCATGGAACAAGGCAATCATCTGATTCCTGTCCTGCTGTGGGACCACATAAAGTTGGTCCTTAATGATCACACCCTCATGTGTGGTCAGTGCGTGTTTAAAGTGCTCGTAAGCAGGCACAAAGTTTCCCTTGAAAACCTCCCTGAGGTCTCCGTCCTGTTTTTGTGCTGCCACGAGGTCTTTAATATCAGTCTGTGAGACTTGGACTGCGCTCACAGGGGCGCTAGCTGGTGCGCTAGCTGGGGGGGTCCATAAGTGTCCTCGCCTGGAACCTGCCTTAGCCAATGCGTCGGCCTTTACATTCCCAGGGGGTGATGACCTATGGTGGCTTCGAACTTTTATAATGCCGAAGGTCCTGTCCTTCGCTTTCTCTAGGATATGCTGGAGTAAGGGGGCTGATGGAAGGGGTTTTCCGTCTGCGGAGACAAAACCTCGTGTCCTCCACAGGGGCAGAAAATCGGTTAAACTGTTACAGACATATAAGCTGTCTGAATATATGTCTGCTGGGCTGGGGAAAGAATCGGGGTGGTCCACTATGTACGCTATGGCTGCTAGCTCTGCTGCCTGCGCGCCTAAGTGACCTGGTAACTTAAGAGCTATCTCTTCGAGAGCGCGCCCCTGCGCGTCCTCTACATAGATGCCGCATCCTGTGATACGCTCACCATTTAAAACTGTGGAGGAACCGTCTACATAAATCCTCAAGGGTCCACACGTGTCTGTGGGCTGGGGGCTTTGTTTCGGGTTCCCTATCTTCCTGGGGGGTGTTTTGGCTAAAAAGGGTCCTGTGTTATGCAGGGGAGCTACAATTTCACAGTCATGGGGCTGTCCGGGGTATTGGAGGTTGTCTGCTAAGTATGTGTGTGTGCGTGTCCGTTTCACTGTAATGTCCCGTCCTTGTAAAAGTAGGGTCCACCTAGCTGCCCTAATCTGGCTAACTGAACCGTCCTTCAGTCGACCGTCTAGTAGTAGCTGTGTGGGTGTATGTTCGGTTAGAATGGTGATGGGGTTTAGTCCGGTGATGTATGAGAAATACTGCACTGCCCAGAAGACAGCAAGGAGGTGCCTCTCACAGGCCGAAAATCCTTGTTCTACTGGGTCTAACAGTCGGGAGGCATAAGCCACTGGTCTTAGCTGCTCGTGCCGTTCCTGAAGCAACACGGCCGAGAGGGTCAGATCGGTGCTCGCTACCTCTATTGCGTACGGTGAAAGTTGGTCGGGGACTAGCAGCGCGGGTGCTGCACTAAGGGCTCGTTTCAACTCTTCCACAGCGCCTGTATGCTGCGGAAGCCATTCCCAGGGGGCTCCTTTCTTAAGGAGGTCTGAAAGTGGGGCGGCTTTTGTCGCGAATCCGTCGATGTGGTTCCGACAATAGCCAACCAGTCCTAAAAACGACCGGAGGGCTGATACATTTTGGGGAAGGGGCAATTTGACAATCGAATCAATTCTTTTGAATTCGATCTCGCGTTTGCCGTGCGTGATGACTGTTCCCAAATACATCACTTTACTTTCCAATATTTGGGCCTTTTTCGGGTTAACTTTACAGCCAATTTCAGTTAAGAGTTCCAGGAGTTCGGCCAGAAGCGAAATGTGCTCTGCCTTTGTGTCTGTCTGCAGTAGTAGGTCGTCTACGTACTGTACCAGACATTCGGGTCGGGAAAATTTTTCTAATCCACTTGCCAGCTGTCGGTGGAAAATGGAGGGTGAATTGTGGAATCCCTGTGGGAGGCATGTCCACGTGTACTGCTGTGTTTTAAAAGTGAATGCGAATTTGTATTGGCACGCTTTTGCCAATGGTATTGACCAGAATCCATTACTGATGTCCAATACCGTGAAGTACTTGGCGTTGAGACCCTGCTTGAGCATGGTCTCGGGACTAGTAGCTACCGTTGGGGCTACTGCGGGTGTTACTTTGTTGAGTTCCCGATAATCGATGGTCAGACGCCATGATCCATCGGGCTTCCTCACTGGCCAAATAGGGGCATTGTTGGTGGAGGCTACCGTTCTCAGTACACCTTGGTCCAACAAGCTGCCTATAACTTTTTCTATTTCCACCTCTGCTTCAAGGGGAAATCTATACTGCTTTTGCGGTCGGGGGTCCTGTCCGGTAACATGAACTTGTCCAGTCATTCTACCACAGTCATGACGGTGACTTGCAAATGCTGTCCTGTGTTTGTTCAGTAGGGCCTTAATTTGTCTGTCGGTGTGGAGCGTAGTCAGGTCGAATGAGTACTCTCCCACTGCGCTAATCCGATTAGCGTAGTCTCCTACTGTGAGGGTGGCTGGGGCTCTGTCTGATCTAGCCATTCGCCAGACACACTGGTTCACTGGGTCGAACGACAAGCTATGAGCGTTCATAAAATCTATCCCCAGGATGTGCTCTGCTGTCCGGGGAAGATTTACTAAAACTACGGGGTGTCTTGTGGAAATGTTCCCTAGCTGGATCGCTACGGGTGCTGTGATATGTCCCTGCTGCGAGTGTCCGGTGAACCCGCTAAGTGTGATGGTGGAGGTGGTCGGCCACGTGTCTGCGTGTGCCGTGGTTGTGGAGTTAATGGTGGTGCGGGATCCTCCTGTGTCCCACAGTAACTCTATGGGCTTCCCTTTGACTTTTGCCGTGACTACGGGCCTCCCTGATGAGTCCCATAGTGTGTCACAGACCCAAGTGGGGGAGCCCGAACACCGTCAGTTCGTCTCGTCCCCATTGGTGGGTCCTGACTGTACTGCTACATTGTGGATGGGTTTTGCCTTGTTGCGGTTCAGAGTGCCTGTCTGCTGGCCTCTCTGAGATCGCTGGGGTGCATTACACTCTTTTGCCCAATGCCCTAACTGTCCACAGTTATAGCATTCCTGTCCTTTCTGTTGTGGGCTGCTCCTGCCTTCATTTACCCATGCGGGCTTCTGGTGCTCTCTGACTGCTTGGATATCTGCAGCAGCCTGAGCCTCTTCTGGGGATCTAACCTTTGCTTTTGCCTGAAGCGATTGCTCCCAAGCGCGGGACAATCTTTTGAGGACCCATTTTTCGTTATGGGCCTCTTCTGAGGGGTCGTAATTATTGCAAGCGCTCTGTCCTGCTTCTGTTGCGTGTGAGATAATTGTGCGCGTCCACTTAACCATGTTTTCGCGGGTTAAATGCGCTCTATCTAGCTGTCCGAAAACTGCGCTGAAATGAATCCACAGCCTTCCTGCGAATGCTGTGGGGTGTTCGGATCTCTTCTGCCTGCACTTATTCAAGCCTTCTACGGGGTCACCTCTATTGTACCCTATGGCATCTAAAATGGCAGTGTGCATCTCCTCTAGGCTGCCTCCTGCCACGTTTTGTGGGTCGGGGAGGGCTGCCACTACACTCTGGTCTAAGCTCAACACGGTGAGCTTAACCTGCTCTCTCTCATCCAGGCCGTACATGGTAGCCTGCTGTTTTACTTTAGCAAAGAACTGGTGGGGGTCTGCGGTGGGGAGGAACGGAGTGATCTTTTCACAAGCGTCCCTTAGCTGGGTTACTGTTAAAGGGGTGGTGTAAGTTATGTCTGGGGCGCCTTCTGATTCGGCTTTCCTCTGTGTGGTTACGGGATTCATGGGTGCGGTTATGATCTGAGCTGTGGGGGGTTGGGGTGCCTGTCGTTTCTGCTGAGCTGCGGGCGCACATGTTCCCTGAACATAACGCTGCGCTGTCTCGCTTAATTCCTGCCAATCTGGGGCATTTTCCCCATCTAACTGAGCTCCAAAGGTGCTTTGGAAGCCATTCTGCACCGAAAGCAGAGATTGCAGTTCCGCAATCTGTTTCCTGCATTTCGCGTGGTCAACTGTGCTTTGTCTGTGTTCGGTCGTTGCAGCGTGGAGTGCTCTCAAAGCTGCTTTGAGATCGGAACATTGCCTCTGCAATGCCTCCACCTGCTTTTCCGATTCCTGTCTTATCAGAACGGCACGTTGCACGTCCTGATAGGCTTTCTCATACTGGGTCTGGGAACTGTTCAGATGAGCTAGACAAGACTGGTGAGCCCTCTTGGCATCATCCACCTCTCTACCCTTCTCTGCCAACTTCCCTTTAAGATCCAGGTTTTCTTTCTCGATGTCCCTGACATCGACCTTACTCATTCGGTTCCTTTCCTCTAAATCTGCCCGGAGCGTCCTGATAACCTCCTCTGCGCCTCGCAACTGTGCCAAACAGGACACAATCGCCATCGGCTTGCGTGCTTTACCTAAACTCTTTTTGTGTATTTGAGAGAGGTTCTCCCACCAAGTATGACCTATACTTCCGGGACCTGTCTCCTCATTTGCACAAAACTCTTTCCAAAGGGGCCATCCCTTTCCCTGCAGATATTTGCGGAGTTCCAGCTCCCACGTGGGACACTGGCCTACCCTGCTACTGCTGCTGGTCGCTGCGACCACAAACTTTGCTGGATCCATCAGACGTTCCATTGCCTGCATGGCCATTTCCTCTGACTCTCTTTTTATAATTTGGAACAGGGGGTTGCTGGGGTGGTGTTTCGAGAAAAGGGTACGGCTTACGCTATTTTCCGATTACAAAACTACCGAAAGTTTGTCGCAACAAAAAGCTTTCAGTTTTACCTTACAGCCCTGTTAGTACGCATGCACTAAAACACACTTCCGAATTTCGCTTATTATTTTGAACACCTTGAATACTTGTGATCTCTTTCTTTCTCTGCAATTTGGAGTTCTAATTCAAATTTCAGGGTCCTGGACACTGTGGTGTTTCCACTTAAAACAGGGTCCCGGCGGATGTCGCCACTAAATGTTGCACGTTTTACTATGGGCGTAAAACGCGTTTATTGGAGTGTATTAACACGCCTCCGAGTTCGACGTGTGCTTAACACTGCTAGGCTCTGTTCTATGTAATAATTTAGCTCTGGAGTCGCCAGTTGCCGTATAGGCAACGTCACAAGTATTCCAAGGTCAAGTTCAAAGTAATAAAGACGATACACCGATTAGTCAAGTTCAAACGATCAATATTTATTATACAGTTAATAATAAATACTCATGCACACACACTAAGAGACTAAGCTACAACTAAACATAAGCAAACAGAATACTTATCTAACAGGAACAGGCAAGGTCAGAGAACGAGGCCTTCGTCCTGGTTTTGTCTGCAGCCTTCAGCAAGCGTTCTGGCACTTGGGAGTCTAGCGGGCTTGGATCGCGTAGCGAGCGTTGAACTTACGGTTTCGGCGGCTGGTGCTCAACGGCTGGAGTCAGGATACCAGGTGTCAGTCGGGGCCGGAGCACAGGTTTAACAGACCGGACAACACGAGGTCCCTATCTTTTATAGGGGTTCCGTTGTCCTTCCCTCTTCTCGGGCGGGCTCTACCTATTGGATCAATTTCTTATCGATACTGGATTAATTCCCCAATGCGAGGGGGTCTCCGTGATGGAGGGGGCGTTTCTTATGTCCTTTGTTTGGAGGTTCTGGTGCCTCGATGTCTGGGTCTTGATTGGAATGTGTCCATTCAGAACCAAATGTATCTATTGTGTGGGTGTTCAAGTCTGATGGCCTCATTAGCATGCAAAGCGTTTTGCCATTTGCACCTAGCTAAGGTCTTTTCACCTGAGCCCAAACTGGTTTCTGCTGCTGCAGAATGCAAACTGCTCTTTGCAGACTGCTGTTCTGGCTGAACTGTCTGTTTCCCAGCAGCCTTCCATTTTAGTTTGGCTCAGTGTCCATTTTGCGTGGCCAGCATGGCTACAGGGGTTACTGGGTTATGAGGATAGGGTGGAGGTGTTCACCTTGGGTATGGTGCTCTTTCCAAGAGCCGGTGCAGACTCGATGGGCCGAATGGCCTCCTTCTGCACTGTACATTCTATGAAGTCGCACAACACCAGGTTAAAGTCCAACAGATTTATTTGAAATCACAAGCTTTCGGAGCGCTGCTCCTTCATCAGGTGAAGTTGAGGCAGATTTACAATCACAGCATATATAAGAGAGACAATTGCAAGATAATTGTAGATTGGAATGTGAAGAACGGTTGGAATGTGAGTCTTTACAGGAACAAAGTGTGAGTGGAGTGAGTGATAATCACTGGAAATCGAGGTGTGAATTGTCTCAAGTCAGGACAATGAATAGGATTCTGCAAACTCAGACAGGATGGTGGGAATTCCAGAGACAAATAACTGCCTACCCCAGTACAGCTCCAGAATCTCATCAACTTGAATTGATTAAAGCTCTTTGAGGAAGATTTGTATTGAATTCACAATGTTAACTCTTGTTTCTCTGTACAATATGCCAGACATTTTCCTGCACCTTGCATAGAACTTTTATGGGCCAGGGTTTAGAGAACACCAAGGTGTATCATGGAGTTCACCTGACCCACAACTTTTAATAGATTGTGGTTATGGGGAGCACAAGGTCCCACTTTACAGGTGTGATGTAACAGATCTAAAGTATTTTTAAACAAAAACAATGTTGATTCTATGAATCCAGTCAACATTTTCTAAACACACAGTAAACAGTTTATCAACTACCAATTTTGATAATCCCCCAAAAAGATACAGTACTCTATAGGTAACCCATAGTAACTTTCCAAACAACATCCATATGTTTTCAACAAATACAGTAGATTTGCATTCCTTATAGAAACAGGTATTACTTTGAAATCATCAAGTGATCTGGAGACATTCTTTAGATTGCAGAGAGAAAGATCAATACACACATCTGCAGCACGGTAGCATTGTGGATAGCACAATTGCTTCACAGCTCCAGGGTCCCAGGTTCGATTCCGGCTTGGGTCACTGTCTGTGCGGAGTTTGCACATCCTCCCCGTGTGTGCGTGGGTTTCCTCCGGGTGCTCCGGTTTCCTCCCACAGTCACAAAGATGTGCAGGTTAAGTGGATTGGCCATGATAAATTGCCCTTAGTGTTGGGTGGGGTTACTGGGTTATGGGTGGAGGTGTTGACCTTGGGTAGGGTGCTCTTATCATGAGCCGGTGCAGACTCGATGGGCTGAATGGCCTCCTTCTGCACTGTAAATTCTATGATTCTATGAACAGATCCCTGCGGGACACCACTGGTCACCAACCTCCAGTCAGAATACTTTCATTTACATAGAATTTACAGTGCAGAAGAAGGCCATTCGGCCCATCGAGTCTGCACCGGCTCCTGGAAAGAGCACCCTACCCAAGGTTAACACCTCCACCCTATCCCCATAACCCAGTAACCCCACCCAACACTAAGGGCAATTTTGGACACGAAGGGCAATTTATCATGGCCAATCCACCTAACCCGCACATCTTTGGACTGTGGGAGGAAACCGGAGCACCCGGAGGAAA
Source organism: Scyliorhinus canicula (assembly GCF_902713615.1). Classification (NCBI taxonomy): domain Eukaryota; kingdom Metazoa; phylum Chordata; class Chondrichthyes; order Carcharhiniformes; family Scyliorhinidae; genus Scyliorhinus; species Scyliorhinus canicula. The sequence continues at coordinate 97,334,897 of NC_052154.1, forward strand.
CCCACGCGCACACTGGGAGGATGTGCAGACTCCGCACAGACAGTGACCCAAGCCGGAATTGAACCTGGGACCCTGGAGCTGTGAAGCGATTGTGTTATCCACAATGCTACCGTGCTGCCCCTCTACTTTCTATCTACTACCACTCGCTGTCTCCATGCCCTCTTGACATCCAAGGATCCTTAACCTTACCATTCCTTCCTTGACTCAGTGGCACGCAACTATCCAGCACTCGCAGCAAGTGCTCCTTAAACAACCCCCACATTACTGTTGTGCATTTCCTGGAGAACATCTGTTCCCAATTTATGCTCCTCCGCTCCTGTCTAACAGCAATATAATTTCCCCTCCCCCATTAAATACCTTCCCATACTGTATGTTCCTATCCCTCTCCATGATTATGGTAAAGGTCAAGGAGTTGTGGTCACTGTCACCGAAATGCTCTCCCACCGACACATCTGACACCTGGCCTGGTTTGTTGCCAAGCACTAAGTCCAATATGGCCTCCCCCCTTGTCGGCCTATCTACATATTGAATCAGGAATCCTTCCTGTACACACCTGACAAAATCTGTTCCATCCAAACCATTTACACTAAGGAGGTTCCAGTCAATGTTGGGGAGGTTGAAGTCACCCATGACAACAACTCTTGTTATTCCTGCACCTTTCCAAGATCTGCAGCCCAATCTGTTCCTCTATCTCTCTGCAGCTATTGGGGGGAGGGGGGGTTTATAGAAAACTCCCAATAAAGTGACTGCTCCTTTCTTGTTTCTGACATCCACCCATACTGACTCAGTAGACAAACCCTCCTCAACTACCTCCTTTTCTGCAGCTGTGATGCACTCCCTAATTAACAGTGCCACCCCATCCTCTTTTACCTCCCTCCCTATACTTCTTGGAACATCTAACAACCATTCCTATGAAATCCATATCTCCATAATGACCGCAACATTGTAGATCCAAGTACTGATCCATGCTCTAAGTTCACCTCCCTTATTCCTGACACTTCTTGCATTGAAACAGACACACTTTAATCCATCCCACTTGAGTGCAACTTTGCCTTATCAACTGTCTATCCTTCCTCTCAGACTTGCTGCATACTATTTCTGCCTGTTCAACAGCTGCCCTATCCTCTGATCCGTAGCTCTGGTTCCCATCCCCATGCCAAACCCGTTTAAACCCTCCCGAAGAGCTCTAGCAAACCTCCCACCCAGGATATTGGTGCCCCTCCAGTTTAGGTGCAACTAGTCCTTCATGTACAGGTTCCACCTTCCCCAGAAGGTATCCCAATAATCTACATATCTGAAGCCTTCCCTCCTACACAGCTCTGTAGCCACGTGTTCAGCTGCACTCTCTCTCTGTTCCTTGCCTTACTAGCACGTGGCAGTGGTAGCAATCCTGAGGTTACTACTCTGCTCGCCCTGCTCTTTAGCTTCCAACCTAGCTCCCTAAAATCACTTTTTAGATCCTCATCCCTTTCTTAGCTATGTCGTTGGTGCCTATGTGCACCACAACTTCTGGTGCCTCCCCTTCCCCCTTAAGAATCCTGTAGACTCGATCTGAGACATCCCTGATCCTGGCACCCGGGAGGCAACATACCTTCCGAGAGTCTCGATCACGACCACAGAATCTCCTATCCGTTCCCCTAACCATTGAGTCTCCGATCACTATCGCTTTTCTATTCTCCCCCCTTCCCTTCTGAGCCACAGAGCTGTTTATATTTCAGATTTCCAGCATCTGCAGTATTTTGCTGCATTTTGGTGGGAGCCTTCCAGAAGTGGAGGTGGTGAGGGCTGATATCGAAATGATTGAGCAACATTTTGTAACCTGTTAGTCGATTGTTTTTCCAGTCAGATTCTTTGACATTTTTCCAATTGGGGGTTACGATAGAGAGTGAAGTGTTAATGTGGGATATTACAGGAGACAGCCCATGCACATAGTGCCAGTGCTACAATATCATACTGTCATTACAGATCTCGATCCTCCAACCCATGCTGCTCTCGGTGATCCCAGTGAGATAGAATTCCAGGGATTTCAGAAATATCGCGATGACCTGGATGATCAGGGGCTGGACAGTGAAAATTCCCTGGAAAACAATCCTCTTCGATCCAGCTCGAGTACGACAGCCAGCAGTAGTCCCAGCACTGTTATACAAGGCACAAACCACGTACGTCAGCTTTCTGGATTCTTTTACTGTTTGATCGTGTTGAATCCTAACCCATATCCTGACCACCTTCGGCCATCTCTCAAGGCCTCCCCCAGCGCAGCTTCTATCTTCCGCTGTTCCCATTCCGCGAACCACCCTTCCCTCACCGCCACACCCTCCCTCGCCATCATCCCTCCCCTTCCTCGCTACCCTTCCACCCCTCCTTCGCCACCCACCCTCCCCCGCCCTTGCCTCTCCGCCCTCGCTCCCCTCACCTCCCCTGACCACTCCTCTCCACCATTTCTTTCCTTCCCACTTTTTTCTTTCCCCCCATCTCTCCATTTTCCCCTAACCCTCTCTCCTCCACAATCCCTTGCTACCCTCCTTCTGACTTATCGCAATTGGGGGTGGGTGGTGGGGGGTACGCAGCTGGCCCTGGGCCCACGTTAGGGGGTGTTGTCTCTGTGACTGCAGTCAGTGACTGACCACCTCTGGCCCAGCAGGAATCCATCGACTCGGCTGAAGCAGAGGACAAGACGCTGACTTTCCACAACCACATTTCAGCCGCATCAATCCAGGCATTTGCCAAAGCTAATCTCGAGCGGCGGGAGAATGATGGACTGTCGGAGGGACTGGTGCGCCACCGTGACTATGACAACCCATACTTCGAGCCTCAGTATGGTTTCCCTGCTGAGGAGGATGAGGAGGAGCAAGGGGAAAGTTACACTCCCAACTTCGCTCACAACATCAATGAGAACCGGTGAGTTCAGGGGCTGATTGCAACAACCATTAAAACCACAAAGTGACTCATCTCCAAGCCGGTACATGGTGTGTCTGGGCGAGGTTGCTGTGTGTCTGGGCGAGGTTGCTGTGTGTCTGGGCGAGGTTGCTGTGTGTCTGGGCGAGGGCGCTGTGTGTCTGGGCGAGGGCGCTGTGTGTCTGGGCGAGGGCGCTGCGGGTCTGGGCGAGGTTGCTGTGTGTCTGGGCGAGGTTGCTGTGTGTCTGGGCGAGGGCGCTGTGTGTCTGGGCGAGGGCGCTGTGTGTCTGGGCGAGGGCGCTGCGGGTCTGGGCGAGGGCGCTGCATGTCTGGGCGAGGGCGCTGCGGGTCTGGGCGAGGGCGCTGCGTGTCTGGGCGAGGGCGCTGCGGGTCTGGGCGAGGGCGCTGCGGGTCTGGGCGAGGGCGCTGCGGGTCTGGGCGAGGGCGCTGCGGGTCTGGGCGAGGGCGCTGCGTGTCTGGGCGAGGGCGCTGCGTGTCTGGGCGAGGGCGCTGCGGGTCTGGGCGAGGGCGCTGCGGGTCTGGGCGAGGGCGCTGCGGGTCTGGGCGAGGGCGCTGCGGGTCTGGGCGAGGGCGCTGCGGGTCTGGGCGAGGGCGCTGCGGGTCTGGGCGAGGGCGCTGCGTGTCTGGGCGAGGGCGCTGCGTGTCTGGGCGAGGGCGCTGCGTGTCTGGGCGAGGGCGCTGCGTGTCTGGGCGAGGGCGCTGCGGGTCTGGGCGAGGGCGCTGCGTGTCTGGGCGAGGGCGCTGCGTGTCTGGGCGAGGGCGCTGCGTGTCTGGGCGAGGGCGCTGCGTGTCTGGGCGAGGGCGCTGCGTGTCTGGGCGAGGGCGCTGCGTGTCTGGGCGAGGGCGCTGCGTGTCTGGGCGAGGGCGCTGCGTGTCTGGGCGAGGGCGCTGCGTGTCTGGGCGAGGGCGCTGCGTGTCTGGGCGAGGGCGCTGCGTGTCTGGGCGAGGGCGCTGCGTGTCTGGGCGAGGGCGCTGCGGGTCTGGGCGAGGGCGCTGCGTGTCTGGGCGAGGGCGCTGCGTGTCTGGGCGAGGGCGCTGCGGGTCTGGGCGAGGGCGCTGCGTGTCTGGGCGAGGGCGCTGCGTGTCTGGGCGAGGGCGCTGCGTGTCTGGGCGAGGGCGCTGCGTGTCTGGGCGAGGGCGCTGCGAGTCTGGGCGAGGGCGCTGCGTGTCTGGGCGAGGGCGCTGCGTGTCTGGGCGAGGGCGCTGCGTGTCTGGGCGAGGGCGCTGCGTGTCTGGGCGAGGGCGCTGCGTGTCTGGGCGAGGGCGCTGCGTGTCTGGGCGAGGGCGCTGCGAGTCTGGGCGAGGGCGCTGCGTGTCTGGGCGAGGGCGCTGCGTGTCTGGGCGAGGGCGCTGCGTGTCTGGGCGAGGGCGCTGCGTGTCTGGGCGAGGGCGCTGCGTGTCTGGGCGAGGGCGCTGCGTGTCTGGGCGAGGGCGCTGCGTGTCTGGGCGAGGGCGCTGCGTGTCTGGGCGAGGGCGCTGCGTGTCTGGGCGAGGGCGCTGCGTGTCTGGGCGAGGGCGCTGCGGGTCTGGGCGAGGGCGCTGCGGGTCTGGGCGAGGGCGCTGCGGGTCTGGGCGAGGGCGGGAACCTGGACTGGGCATAGAGTGGAGGCCGATGAACTCAACCGGGCATCGAGGAGAGGGTGAGGAACTGCCCTGGATATTGCCTATGGGTGAGGAACTCTCCCGGGCAGTGGGGACAGGGTGAGGGTCTCTCCCGTGCAGTGGGCACAGGGTGAGGGTCTCTCCCGGGCAGTGGGGACAGGGTGAGGGTCCCTCCCGGGCAGTGGGGACAGGGTGAGGGTCTCTCCCGGGCAGTGGGGACAGGGTGAGGGTCCCTCCCGGGCAGTGGGGACAGGGTGAGGGTCCCTCCCGGGCAGTGGGGACAGGGCGAGGGTCCCTCCCGGGCAGTGGGGACAGGGTGAGGGTCCCTCCCGGGCAGTGGGGACAAGGTGAGGGTCCCTCCCGGGCAGTGGGGACAGGGTGAGGGTCCCTCCCGTGCAGTGGGCACAGGGTGAGGGTCTCTCCCGGGCAGTGGGGACAGGGTGAGGGTCCCTCCCGGGCAGTGGGGACAGGGTGAGGGTCTCTCCCGGGCAGTGGGGACAGGGTGAGGGTCCCTCCCGGGCAGTGGGGACAGGGTGAGGGTCCCTCCCGGGCAGTGGGGACAGGGCGAGGGTCCCTCCCGGGCAGTGGGGACAGGGTGAGGGTCCCTCCCGGGCAGTGGGGACAAGGTGAGGGTCCCTCCCGGGCAGTGGGGACAGGGTGAGGGTCCCTCCCGGGCAGTGGGGACAGGGTGCGGGACTTGCCTGGGCATCGGGGAAGAGATTGTGAATCCTGCATATTAGGGCGAGAGTGTTACTGGGTTAATTAAGTGGAAGCATAAGTGGTATACTTATTGTGAAGATGACTCATACTAAAATAGAATGATTGCAAATTTTCTGAATGTTAGTTTAACTAAGAAATTAATTTTGAACGAGATAAATGAGAGATGTTGCACTTTGGTATAAGGTCTCAGGATGTCTGTCATGAAATCCATTGATCTCTGCGGCAGTGGGTGCTAATCTAGGAATTAGTTTGGTTGTAACATTTAAGGAACGGGATGTTTTCATGCTTGGTGCATTGATTCCTGTTTTGTAACAAGGCTGTTCCCCTTTGGGAGGGTTTTTCGGGTCTGCACACCACTTCAAAGGTCAGCGAGCCGCTCTTTCTGAGGCACTCAGTATTGGGAAGGAAGCTTGCAAGTGTCATACACTCAGAAACAGGTCGCAGTTTTGTATAAAAAGTTTGAGAAACGGCAGTGTGGACCAGAGGGTAAAGAGGGCTGTTGGGGAAAAACTCCCCCTTTGGAGCAGTGGTGTTCAGCTAGGCACGGCCATAGATCTGAAAGTGTGCTTGTGAGCATGTGTTGAGTGTACTCGAGAATCTTGGAAGACAAGATCGGAACTCTGAGGTGGGCCATTGTTAAAGCCATTCGAGTATGAGGGTCCTTCGGAGAGAATTCCACAGAGATCGAGACTGAAAACCCTGGTTAGAAAGACAAAGTCTATGGGTTTGGTTGACCCCCCCACTCCCGACTTATAAAAAAATCTCTATTCCAACTGCATTCAGTTTTGACGTTCATATTGCAAAAAAGGATATTGAGATCCATGGAAGAATCCATTGAATCCCTATAGTGCAGAAAGAGGCAATTCGGCCCATCGAGTCTGCGCCAACGCTCTGAAAGAGCACCCTATCTAGGCCCACTCCCCTGCCCAATCCCCGTAACCCCACTTAACTTGCGCATCTTTGGACACGAAGGGTAATTATGGGCAGCATGGTAGCACAAGTGGATAGCACTGTGACTTCACAGCGCCAGTGTCCCAGGTTCAATTCCCCGCTGGGTCACTGTGCAGCGTCTGCACGTTCTCCCCGTGTCTACGTGGGTTTCCTCCGGGTGCTCCGGTTTCCTCCCACAGTCTAAAGACGTGCAGGTTAGGTGGATTGGCCATGCTAAATTGCCCTTCGTGACTAAAAAAGGTTTAGGAGGGGTTATTGGGTTACGGGGATAGGGTGGAAGTGAGGGCTTGGGTGGGTCGGTGCAGACTTGATGGGCCGAATGGCCTCCTTCTGCACTGTATGTTCTATGTTCTAATTATCATGGCCAATCCACCTAACCTAGAACATAGAAAAATACAGCACAGAACAGGCCCTTCGAACTTTTGTCCTAGATTAAGAACAAATTAATCTACACCCCATCATTCTACCGTAATCCATGTACCTATCCAATAGCCGCTTGAAGGTCCCTAATGTTTTCGACTCAACTACTTCTACAGACAGTGCATTCCATGCCCCTACTACTCTCTGGGTAAAGAACCTACCTCTGACATCCCCCTATATCTTCCACCATTCACCTTAAATTTATGTCTCCTTGTAATGGTTTGTTCTACGCGGGGAAAAAGTCTCTGACTGTCTACTCTATTTATTCCCCTGATCATCTTATAAACCTCTATCAAGTCTCCCCTCATCCTTCTCCGTTCTAATGAGAAAAGGCCTAGCACCCTCAACCTTTCCTCGTAAGACCTACTCTCCATTCCAGGCAACATCCTGGTAAATCTCCTTTGCACCTTTTCCAAAGCTTCCACATCCTTCCTAAAATGAGGTGACCAGAACTGCACACAGTACTCCAAATGTGGCCTGACCAAGGTTTTGTACAGCTGCATCATCACCTCACGACTCTGCTAATGAACGCTAACACACCATAGGCCTTTTTCACAGCTCTATTCCCTTGAGTGGCAACTTTCAAAGATCTATGAAGATAGACCCCAATATCTCTCTGCTCCTCCACATTGCCAAGAACCCTACCGTTAACCTTGCATTCCGCATTCATATTTGTCCTTCCAAAATGGACAACCTCACACTTGTCAGGGTTAAACTCCATCTGCCACTTCTCAGCCCAGCTCTGCATCCTATCTATGTCTTTTTGCAGCCGACAACAGCCCTCCTCGCTATCCACAACACCACCAATCTTTGTATCATCTGCAGATGTACTGACCCACCCTTCAACTCCCTCATCCAAGTCATTAATGGAAATCACAAACAGCAAAGGACCCAGGACTGATCCCTGCGGTACGCCACTGGTAACTGCCATCCACCACCACCCTCTGACTTCTATAGGTTAGCCAATTTGTTATCCAACTGACCAAATTTCCCACCATCCCATGCCTCCTGACTTTCTGGACATCTTTGGACACTAAGGGGTAATTAAGCATGGGCCAATCCACCTAACGTGGACATCTTTGGATCGTGGGAGGAAACTAGAGCCCTGGAGGAAACCCATGCTGACATGGGGAGAACATGCGTACTCCACATAGCCACCCAAGGTCGGAATCAAACCCGGGTTCCTGGTGCTGTGAGAACATAAGAACTAGGAACAGGAGTAGGCCATCTGGCCCCTCGAGCCTGCTCCGCCGTTCAATGAGATCATGGCTGATCTTTTGTGGATTCAGCTCCACTTTCCGGCCCGAACACCATAACCCTTAATCCCTTTATTCTTCAAAAAACTATCTATCTTTATCTTTAAAACATTTAATGAAGGAGTCTCAACTGCTTCACTGGGCAAGGAATTCCATAGATTCACAACCCTTTGGGTGAAGAAGTACAGTCCCAGCCTACTCAACCTCTGCTCGTAATCCAACCCCTTCAGCTCTGGGATTAACCTAGTGAATCTCCTCTGCACACCCTCCAGTGCCAGTACGTCCTTTCTCAAGTACGGAGACCAAAACTGAACACAATACTCCAGGTGTGGCCTCACTAACACCTTATACAATTGCAGCTTAACCTCCCGAGTCTTAAACTCCATCCCTCTAGCAATGAAGGACAAAAATCCATTTGCCGCCTTAATCACCTGTTGCACCTGTAAACCAAAGTTTTGCGACTCATGCACTAGCACACCCAGGTATCTCTGCACAGCAGCATGTTTTAATATTTTATCATTTAAATAACAATCCCTTTTGCTGTTATTCCTACCAAAATGGATAACCTCACATTTGTCAACATTGTATTCCATTTGCCAGACCCTAGCCCATTCACTTAACCTATCCAAATCCCTCTGCAGACTTCCAGTATCCTCTGCACTTTTTGCTTTACCGCTCATCTTAGTGTCATCTGCAAACTTGGACACATTGCCCTTGGTCCCCAACTCCAAATCATCTAGGTAAAGGCAGCAGTGTTAATCACTGTGCTACCATGCTGCCCATAACCACAGTGCCGCTGTGCCGCCCATTCCATAAAATCCCTACAGTGCAGAAGGAGGCCATTTGATATTGAGGAATGTGTAAAATAGCTTTGTAAGGATGATGCCAGGTGCTTATTTTGTCTTCCAATGTTACAGGCCTCTGAAACCTCTCCGTCCCAACAGTTTGAGACTCCCAAGTGACTCTGAGGCCGAGTCAGACTCGCGAGCCAGTTCCCCAAACTCCACCATCTCCAACAACAGCAGTGAGGGCTTCGGAGGATTCATGTCATTCGCAAGTAAGTGTAACATGCACACGCAGTAATATATTCCTGACAACCAGTTGATAAGGAATATATATGATCTCTCTCTCTTTCTCTTTCTCTCTCTCTTTTTCTCTCTCTCTCTCTCCCCCGCCTACGGTCACCTGGGATTAAGGCAACTTTAATTTCCTTGTGCTGTATGTACTATTCACTCTATACATTCAATGTGAGTCGTACAGCCCGACGGGGTTCTGTACAATTCCACCCCCCTCAGTTCCCTCTGGCTGAAAGGTCTTGGATAGCAACCTTCCCCCATTGCGTCTCTGCAATAGCTGCCCCAAGCTTTAGTACGTCCCGAAGCATGTAGTCCTGTCCTTTGGAATGTGCCAGTCTGAAACACTTGCACTGGAAGACCATCAGGTTTTGTTAGACCAAAGAATGTCTTCCACCGAGTTGATGATCCTCCAGCAACAGCTGATGTATGTGCCGGTATGTGTTTCTGGGAACAGCTCGTAGAACAGAGTCCTGCATCACAGAGCTGCTCGGAATGAACCTCAACAAAAACCACCTCCTCTCTCTGTCCAGACCTTCTTTGCAAAGGCACATTCCACAAAGGAGGTGTACAATGGCCTCTTTCCGACGACAGTCACCTTGAGAGACTCCAGGTATGCAGGAACGATCTGACAGGGAGGGTTTTTATCACTATCAGCCAAGATAGGTCTTGGTGCTTGTTTAAAAGTTCTTGCGATGAGGCATTCTGCCAAATGACCTCGTCAGTCTGCTCGGATACCCGCCTGGCAGGATCCACCATATCAGAGAAAAGCAAATTACTGAGGATGCTGGAATCTGAAACAAAAATATTGAAGATTCTCAGCAGGTCTGACAGCATCTGTGGAGAGAGAAGGGAGCTAATGGTTCGAGTTTGGATGACTCTTCATCAAAGCTTGGCTCCCTTTTCTCTCCCCAGATGCTGTCCTGCTAAGAGGATCCACCGTCTCCTTTTCCCAAAGGGCCTCAAAGACGTTACATGCAGACCAGTGCTTGTATGAACTCATTGTACTGAATCTCTCCTCAGGTAGCCCTGTCTTCCTTATTCTCAATCTAGTGAGTCTTTTTCACACCTTTCTTGGACAAAAGGAGGCCAAAACTGTGCACAGTGATCATGTGTTCTCACCAAAACCCTTTAAATTGCAGGAAGACTCCCTTACTCTTACACTGGAACACCGTCTCAATAAAGGCTGTCGCGCCATTTTCCTGCCTAGTTGTTCACAGTGCCTCAGTGTTAACTTTGTGACTTGTGGAGTGGACAAGGACTTCCTAAATCCCTCTGAATGCTAATGTTCAATACTCTCTTGCTCATTTCAAAAAAATGCTTTTCTATTCCTCATTCCAAAGTAGTCAATTGCACATTTTCTCACATTTTACTCTATCTGGCACCTTCTTGCTTGCCCAATTCACTGATGTGCCTGTTGAATGGATATATATAATAAGCTTCAATGAAATTACTGTGAAAAGCCCCTGGTTGCCACATTCGAGCGCCTATTCGGGGAGGCCAGTACGGGAATTATTAACCCGTGCTGCTGCCTTGTTCTGCATTACAAGCCAGCTGTTTAGCCCACTGTGCTAAACCAGCTCCTATAGTACCCAGGCCGTAGTCTGTCGAAGGTGTGCTGCATTGCGGCAGTGCTGTTATTTGTGTTTAGCGATGTCAAATATGTATTGAAAGCAGACTGCTGCAATGTCAGCTCTGAGATGGGTGACAGGGTATATTCACCAGAATGTTTTTGTGCATTACCCGCAGGTAATATCTACAAGAGCCGCGGAAGCAGCTTCAGCCTCTCTAACCTAGCTCTACCATCCAAAGCAGGACGAGACAAGAGCACACCGTTCCCTAGCCTCAAAGGTAGAGATCTTTCTATCTGCTATTTGACTTGTGAATGCTTCATACATGCAGAGGGTTGCAGCGTGTTTAGTTGCTGACCTCTGTCAGCGTTTGTTCAAGGATGCCACTGAGGCACTCTGTGTCATCCTTGTTTTCAATCCCTCTATGGCCTTGCTCGTCCCCCTCTCTGGAACCTTTGCCAATCCAGCAACGCTGTTCCTCCAGTTCCGGCCTTTTGCATGTCCCCAGCTGCCTTCACTTCATGCCTTTAGCTGCCAAGGCCCTAACCTCTGGATTTCCCTCCCTAAACCTCTCCCCTCTCTACTTCTCTCTCTCTCCCGGCCTTTTAAAATGCTTCTTAAAACCTACCGCTTGACTAAACTTATGGTCACCTGTCCCTCTGTGAGTCGTGATGTTTGTCTAATTACACTTGGAACATTTTACTGTGTTAAATAAATGCAACCAGTTGTGTTTTGCTGCCTCTCTGTGGATTGTAGAAGCATTTCTGTTTTAGCCCATTACTAATTCTCTTTTCGAGGAGGACTACAAAGAGGTTTGAATTCCCTCATTTATCCTTCCATTTATTTTGGAACCCAAATGTCCTTTTCCTGCATATCTCCACACCTCTCGCACCCCCAACCCCACCAGTTTTGCGCAGCGCTGACCCTTTTGTTGTTCCTGGTTTCTTCCTCTGCACTCCTGCCAGCCATCCCACTCTACCCAGCTTGTGCAGCCCTGCCGCATCTCTGTGGTTAGTATGTGTCGGTATGTCTCTATTAGTTCATTTTGCTGCTTTCTGTGTTGTGTCAGTGTGCATTAGGAAGGGACACCGAATTGAGCTACTTGCATGTGGGGGTGACAACGGCGAAGAGAGTGTTGACAGTTTCTTGGTGGCAGGATCTCGGGTTAAACACATTTTCTGTCCACTACACAAAATAATGGATCCCAGTATTATGATCCTGGGCGTTTGCTCAGAAACCGAACAGAACCCCAATTTTTTTAAATTTGTGAAGCTGTGAGGAAAGGATGCTATGACCAGGAGTGACTCCATGCACAAATCAGGATATGATGCATTAAAACTAACTTTATTACCAATGCAGGATTAAACTAACTTTTAACCAGCACAGAAAATACAGCTTACAATTGCAGGCAAACAATGCTTAACAATAAAATGAAACAGACTAACTCCTAACTGCTATCTTCTTTATCTCCAATCAAGCAAAACCCATCTCGGGTCAAAACCCACTTTTAAATACTGTTAGAAAACATAGGAATACTTACTGCTTAGAGTTACCTTGAAAAAAACTGCTTGGAGGGAGAGCTCTTTCAGGAAAGAGCCTGCAGATTCTTGTCTGTGTGAAACCATTTTTTAAAATTTTAAGTATTTTATTGAAGCATTTGTAATTTTCACAATTCAGCATATTGAATTGAACCACGTACCCCACTTCTCGCGCCCTATCCCCAATTACCCATATACTAAATTCCCTGTCCTTATTTAACATTACCATGCCTCCTATTTTTCTCCCCCCATCCCCCTTTTTCTTTTTCACCCCTTACTGCTGACGTTCAGTTTTTGTTAAAGAACTGCCAAATCTTAAAGCCCCCATCCAGCCCCCCCCGGGACAAACCGGTGATTGTCACAGATCGGTGACCACACTGACGCCCCCTCCAGTCTCATGTGCTGCATCCATTGCCCCCCACACCCTCAGGGCTGCCATCACCACAGGACTTGTGGAGTACCGAGCCAGCGAGAACAGCAGGGGCACCGTCAGTAAAGCCTCCAGACTCGTACCTTTGCAGGATGCTGCCTACATCCGCTCCCAGACCAACCCCTCCCTCACTACCCACTTCCTGACCATCGATATGTTGGCAGCCCAGTAATAGTTAATAAAGCTCGGGAGAGCCAATCCTTCCCCCTTCCCCGCTGGCCCATTCCACGAGTGCCCTTCTTACTCTCGGGGTTTTACCCGACCAGATAAACCTCGACATCACCAAATTAATACTTCTGAAAAAAGCCTTTGGGACAAAAATCGGGAGACACTGGAAAAACGAAAAGCAGTCTCGGAAGGACCGTCATCTTCACCTTCTGAACCCTCCCCGCCAGCGTCAGTGAGAGCATGTCCCATCTACAACAATCCCTTCTCATTTGATCCACTGCTTTGCCCAAATTTAACTTGTGAAGCCGCTCCACAAATCCCTGCCCAAACCCAAACCTGCCTAAAATATCCCATAGATACTTCCACTCCACTCGGTCGCCCATAGATACTTCCACTCCACTCGGTCGATCAAACCATTTTTTAACGTGACAGCTCTTTCCTTAAGCTGCTATTCTGTTCACAGTCAAATCTAAACTGACTTACCCACTGCTAGAGACCTGGTGCAGAGCTAGCTCCTCACATTAGTTACATCATCCTTAACCTAAAATTCCATGGCTGATTACTTAAGTTTCAGTGCAATATTTCTAATTATCCACTCCCCAGAAATCATAACAAAAATCTATTTGGCTTGTCCTTTTACACATGAGGATGATCTCACTTTTACAATGCCTTAATTACTCCTTCCAGATCCACAGTGTCTGTCTGTCTTTTGAACCAGGAGTTTAAAAAAAATTACTGCAGCAGATATATGCACACTAACCCAAGCATTTAACACAGGGCAGCATGGTACCACAGTGGTTAGCACTGCTGCTTCACAGCTCCAGGGACCCGGATTCAAGTCTGGCCTCGGGTGACTTTCTCCCCGTGTCTGTGTGGGTTTTCTCTGGGTGCTCCGGTTTCCTCCCACAGTCCAAAGATGTGCAGATTAGGTGGATTGGCAATGCTAAATTGCCCCCAAGTGTCCAAATGGTTAGGTCGGGTTACTGAGTTTACAGGGATAGGGTGGAGGAGTGAGCTTAAGTAGGGTGCTCTTTCCAAGACCTGGTGGGCTGAATGGCCTTCTGCACTGTAAATTCTATGAAATCCATTACTGCGCAACATAGGGGCAGCACGGTAGCATGGTGGTTAGCATAAATGCTTCACAGCTCCAGGGTCCCAGGTTCAATTCCCGGCTGGGTCACTGTCTGTGCGGAGTCTGCACGTCCTCCCCGTGTGTGTGTGGGTTTCCTCCGGGTGCTCCGGTTTCCTCCTACAGTCCAAAGATGCGCGGGTTAGGTGGATTGGCCATGCTAAATTGCCCTTAGTGTCCTAAAAAGTAAGGTTAATTGGGGGGGGTTACTGGTATAGGGTGGATGCGTTGGCTTCAGTAGGGTGATCATTGCTCGGCACAACATCGAGGGCCGAAGGGCCTGTTCTGTGCTGTACTGTTCTATGTTTCTATAGGGGCTGGTTTAGTACAGTGAGTGGGCTAAACAGCTGGCTTGTAATGCAGACAGGGTCAGCAGCGCGGGTTCAATTCCCGTACCGGCCTCCCTGAACAGGAGCCGGAATGTGGCGACTAGGGGCTTTACACACTAACTTCATTGAAGTCTATGTGTGACAATAAGTTATTATTATTATTACTACATACAATACAATATCTATCTGAAATTCCCACATTCACCACACGGGCAAGGTTGGACTGGCCTCATGGGCACTGAAATTAGCACTTCACTACGGATAGGGATGATGCAGTCATTCCAGTTAAAGAGGAGGAGTGTTAAGTATTAGGACGGTGGTGAGTTAAATCAAAAATTGGCTCAGTGACAAGAAACAAAGGATGTGTTTGCAAATGGAAAACAGTTTCCGGGAACTTTCCACAGGGCTCTGTCTTGGTGTTGTTTATATTAATGATTTAGATTTAAATGTTGCGGGGGGGGGGGATGATTGGGAAATTTGTAGATGACAAAAGTTGGCCTTGGAGTTGATAGTAAAGAGGATAGCTGTCGACTCCGGAATGATATCAATGGTTTAGTTGAGTGGGCAGAGAAATGGGAAATGGAATTCAATCCAGAAAGGAATGAGAGAACGCTACGGGAAAGCAAACCAAGCAAGGGAATACTGAATAAAGGGAATTAAATTTAGAGGAAGTGAGAAACCTTGGAGTGCATGTCCACAGGTCCCTGAAGTTGGCTGGACAGATGGACAAGATGGTCAAGAAAGAATATGGTCTGTTTCATTCCATATGACCCAACAAGGGAACAGACCATCATGGACAGGGTGTTGTGCCATGAGAAAGGCTTAATTGGCAATCTAGTTGTGAGAGAACCCTTGGGGATGGATGACCATAATATGGTAGAATTCTTTATCAAGGTGAATAGTGAGGTAGTTGATTCTGAGACCAGGGTCCTGAACCTCAATGAGGTAACTATAATTGTATTGAGGCATGAGCTGACGATGATGGACCTGGAAAGGAAAGGACAGTGGACAGTCAATGGCAGGCATTCAAGGGACGAAAAGGTGAACTCTAAAAGTTGTTTATTCCTATTTGGTGTTGGCGCAGGAATAGAAAGGGAACCATGGCCAAACCATGGCTTACAAGAAAAATTAGAGATAGTATTTATATTCAAGGAAGAGGCATACATATTAACAAGAAAAAGCGATAGACCTGACGATTGGGAACAGTTTAAAATTCAGTGGCGGACCAAGAGATTGATTAAGAAGGCGAAAGTGCAATATAAATTCTATGAAATTCTAGCGGGGAAGAGGGGAACATAAAAACTGACTGTAAAAGTTTCTCTAGGTATGTAAAGAGAAAAAGACTGATAAAAGTAAGCAGGCATAAAGAAGGTAAATGGTATGTTGGCCTTCATAGCGAAAGGATTTGAGTACAGGAATAGGGATGTTTTACTGCAATTGCACAGGGCATTGGTGATGCCACAGTTGGAGTATTCTGTGCAGATTTGGTGTCCTTATTTGAGGAAGGATGTTCTTGCTATGGTGGGTGTGCAGCAAAGGTTTACCAGACTGATTCCTGGGATGGTGGGACTGACATATGAGGAGAGACTAAATCGGTTAGGATTATATTCATTGGAGTTTAGAAGAGAGAGGGGACTCATAGAAGCCTATAAAATTTGGATTAGACCGGGTGGATTCAGGAGAATGTTGGGGGGGGGGGGGGGGGGGGGGAGAAATTTCTTCACCCAGACAGTGGAATTTGCAACCACAGAACGTAGTTGAGGCCAAAACGTTGTCATTTCAAGAAGGCATTAGCTCTTGGGGCTCAAGGGAATGGGGGGAAAGCAGGATCAGGATAATGAACTTGAAGATCAGCCAGGATTGTAATGAATGGCAGAGCAGGCTCGAAGGGCCGAATGGCTTCCTGCTTCTATTTTCTGTGTATGTTTTCCTTTATTGAGGTATTGACTACAAAAGCAGGGATATAATGCTGGAATTGTATAAAGTGCTGTTGAGACCACAAATGGAGTTTTGTATACAATTGTGGTCACACCATTACTGGAAGGACATAATTACTCCGGAGAGAGTGCAGAGGAGATTTTAAAAAAAAATGTTGCCAGGGCTTGAAAATTGCAACGATGAGGAGAGATAGGCTTGGGTTGTTTTTCTCAGAACAGAGGAGGCTCAGGGATGACCTAATTGAGGTGTAAAAAATTGTGAGGGGCCTGGATAGGGCAGACAGGGGAGATTTATTTCCTCGAGCAGAGGGCTCAGTTACCAGAGAACAGAGATTTCAGGTGATTGGTGCAATGCAGAGCTTCCCCAGGGATCACTGTACAGTGCAGAGCTTCCCCAGGGATCACTGGACAGTGCAGAGCTTCCCCAGGTATCACTGGACAGTGCAGAGCTTCCCCAGGGATCACTGTACAGTGCAGAGCTTCCCCAGGGATCACTGTACAGTGCAGCTTCCCCAGGGATCACTGTACAGTGCAGAGCTTCCCCAGGGATCACTGTACAGTGCAGAGCTTCACCAGGGATCACTGGACAGTGCAGAGCTTCCCCAGGGATCACTGTACAGTGCAGAGCTTCCCCAGGGATCACTGTACAGTGCAGCTTCCCCAGGGATCACTGTACAGTGCAGAGCTTCCCCAGGGATCACTGTACAGTGCAGAGCTTCCCCAGGGATCACTGGACAGTGCAGAGCTTCCCCAGGGATCACTGTACAGTGCAGAGCTTCCCCAGGGATCACTGTACAGTGCAGAGCTACTCCAGGGATACAGGACAGTGTGCAGCTTCCCCAGGGATCTCTGTACAGTGCAGAGCTTCCCCAGGGATCACTGTACAGTGCAGAGCTTCCCCAGGGATCACTGTACAGTGCAGAGCTTCCCCAGGGATCACTGGACAGTGCATAGCTTCCCCAGGTATCACTGTACAGTGCAGAGCTTCCCCAGGGATCACTGTACAGTGCAGAGCTTCCCCAGGGATTACTGGACAGTGCAGAGCTTCCCCAGGGATCAATGGACAGTGCAGCACTTCCCCAGGGATCACTGGACAGTGCATAGCTTGCCCAGGGATCACTGGACAGTGCAGAGCTTCCCCAGGGAATACTGGACAGTGCAGAGCTTCCCCAGGGATCACTGTACAGTGCAGAGCTTCTCAAGGGATCACTGTACAGTGCAGAGCTTCCCCAGGGATCACTGTACAGTGCAGAGCTTCCCCAGGGATCACTGTACAGTGCAGAGCTTCCCCAGGGATCACTGTACAGTGCAGAGCTTCCCCAAGGATCACTGGACAGTGCAGAGCTTCCCCAGGGATCACTGTACAGTGCAGAGCTTCTCAAGGGGTGGCACGGTGGCATAAGAGGTGGCACAATGTTACAGGGGTTAGCACTGCTGCTTCACAGCTCCAGTGTCTCAGGTTCAATTGGGTGACCGTGTAGAGTTTGCACGTTATCTCCGTGTGTGCGTGGGTTTCCTCCGGTTGCTCCGGTTTCCTCCCACAGGATGTGTAGTTTAGATGGATTGGCCATGGTAAATTACCCCTCAATTAGGTGGTGTTACGGGGTTATGGGGATAGGGTGGAAACCTGGACTTTTATGGGGGTGCTCTTTCCAAGGGCCGGTGCAGATTTGATGGGCCGAATGTCCTCTTAGTCCTGTAAATACTATGATTCTGGTTCAGCTCAGTGGGCGAGACATCTGATTTGTGATGCAGAACAAGGCCAGCAGCGCAGATTCAATTCCCGTACGAGATGAGAATTCTGAATTCTCCCTCTGTACCCGAACAGGCCCCGGAATGTGGCAACTAGGGGCTTTTCACAGTAACCTCATTGCGATGTTAATGCAAGTCTACTTGTGACAATAAAGGATCTTTGTCTTTATCTTTTGATCTTTTTTGTGATTCTATGGGGCAAGGATTAGAGTGAACTGAGGAAACATTTTTTTCCACCCAGAGGGGGGTGGGCAGCTGGAGTTCACCACCTGGAGTTGGTTGTTGAGGCTGAATCGCTCAACCTATTTAATGGCTTTCTGGATCTGCATCAGCAGGGCAACTAACCAGTTGCTGCAAAATAGGATACAATTGAGTGGCTAATTTTTATTTGGCCAGTGGCACACGATGGCCTGAATGGACCCTTTCCGCACTGAAACCGATCTATGGTGTTTGGGAATTGTGTCTCCCTCCTCTCCTCATCCCCCCCCGCCCCGCCCCGCTCACACCCTCTTTCCCCCCTCCCCTCCGCTCACACCCTCTCCCCTCCCCTCCGCACCCACCCTCTTCCCCCCCCCCTCGCTCCTCTCAAACCCTCTTCCCCCTCCACTCCGCTCACCCTCTTCCTCCCCTCCCCTCCGCTCACACCATCCCCCCCTCCCCTCCGCTCACACCCCTTCCGTCCCGTCCGCTCACACCCCTTCCGTCCCGTCCGCTCACACCCCTTCCGTCCCGTCCGCTCACACCCCTTCCGTCCCGTCCGCTCACACCCACTCTGTCCCGTCCGCTCACACCCACTCTGTCCCGTCCGCTCACACCCACTCTGTCCCGTCCGCTCACACCCCTTCCGTCCCGTCCGCTCACACCCACTCTGTCCCGTCCGCTCACACCCACTCTGTCCCGTCCGCTCACACCCCTCTGCCCCGTCCGCTCACACCCACTCTGCCCCCGTCCGCTCACACCCACTCTGCCCCCGTCCGCTCACACCCACTCTGCCCCCGTCCGCTCACACCCACTCTGCCCCCGCCGTCACACCCACCTGCCCCCGTCCGCTCACAGCCCACCTGCCCGTCCCTCACACCCACATATGCCCCGTCGCTCACACCCACTCTGCCCCCTTCTCACACCCACTCTGCCCCCGTCCGCTCACACCCACTCTGCCCCCGTCCGCTCACACCCACTCTGCCCCCGTCCGCTCACACACCCCTCTGCCCCGTCCGCTCACACCCACTCTGCCCCCGTCCGCTCACACCCACTCTGCCCCCCCCTCACACCCCTTCCGTCCCGTCCGCTCACACCTACTCTGCCCCCCCCGCTCACACCCACTCTGCCCCCCCGCTCACACCCACTCTGCCCCCCCCCGCTCACACCCACTCTGCCCCCCCGCTCACGCCCACTCTGCCCCCGTCCGCTCACACCCACTCTGCCCCCGTCCGCTCACACCCACTCTGCCCCCGTCCGCTCACACCCACTCTGCCCCCGTCCGCTCACACCCACTCTGCCCCCGTCCGCTCACACCCACTCTGCCCCGTCCGCTCACACCCCCTCTGCCCCCGTCCGCTCACACCCACTCTGCCCCCGTCCGCTCACACCCCCTCTGCCCCCGTCCGCTCACACCCACTCTGCCCCCGTCCGCTCACACCCACTCTGCCCCCGTCCGCTCACACCCACTCTGCCCCCGTCCGCTCACACCCACTCTGCCCCGTCCGCTCACACCCACTCTGCCCCCGTCCGCTCACACCCACTCTGCCCCCGTCCGCTCACACCCACTCTGCCCCCGTCCGCTCACACCCACTCTGCCCCCGTCCGCTCACACCCACTCTGCCCCCGTCCGCTCACACCCACTCTGGCCCCCGTCCGCTCACACCCACTCTGCCCCCGTCCGCTCACACCCACTCTGCCCCCGTCCGCTCACACCCACTCTGCCCCCGTCGGCTCACACCCACTCTGCCCCCGTCGCTCACACCCACTCTGCCCCCGTCCGCTCACACCCACTCTGCCCCGTCCGCTCACACCCACTCTGCCCCCGTCCGCTCACACCCACTCTGCCCTCGTCCGCTCACACCCACTCTGCCCTCGTCCGCTCACACCCACTCTTGCCCCCGTCCGCTCACACCCACTCTGCCCCCCCGCTCACACCCCTTCCGTCCCGTCTGCTCACACCCCCTCTGTCCCGTCCGCTCACACCCCCTCTGTCCCGTCCGCTCACACCCCCTCTGTCCCGTCCGCTCACACCCACTCTGCCCCCGTCCGCTCACACCCACTCTGCCCCCGTCCGCTCACGAACCCACTCTGCCCCCCGATCCGCTCACACCCACTCTGGCCCCCGTCCGCTCACCACCCACTCTGCCCCCGTCCGCTCACACCCACTTCTGCCCCGTCCGCTCACACCCACTCTGCCCCGTCCGCTCACACCCACTCTGCCACCCGTCCGCTCACACCCACTCTGCCCCCGTCCGCTCACACCCACTCTGCCCCCGTCCGCTCACACCCACTCTGCCCCCGTCCGCTCACACCCCACTCTGCCCCCGTCCGCTCACACCCACTCTGCCCCCCCGTCCGCTCACACCCACTCTGCCCCCGTCCGCTCACACACCCACTCTGCCCCCGTCCGCTCACACCCACTCTGCCCCCGTCCGCTCACACCCACTCTGCCCCCGTCCGCTCACACCCACTCTGCCCCCGTCCGCTCACACCCCTTCCGTCCCGTCCGCTCACACCCACTCTGTCCCGTCCGCTCACACCCACTCTGTCCCCGTCCGCTCACACCCCTCTGCCCCGTCCGCTCACACCCACTCTGCCCCCGTCCGCTCACACCCACTCTGCCCCCGTCCGCTCACACCCACTCTGCCCCCGTCCGCTCACACCCACTCTGCCCCCGTCCGCTCACCCCCCCCCTCTGCCCCGTCCGCTCACACCCACTCTGCCCCCGTCCGCTCACACCCACTTCTGCCCCCGTCCGCTCACACCCCCTCTGCCCCCGTCCGTCACACCCACTCTGCCCCCGTCCGCTCACACCCACTCTGCCCCCGTCCGCTCACACCCACTCTGCCCCCGTCCGCTCACACCCACTCTGCCCCCGTCCGCTCACACCCACTCTGCCCCCGTCCGCTCACACCCACTCTGCCCCCGTCCGCTCACACCCACTCTGCCCCCTGTCCGCTCACACCCACTCTGGCCCCGTCCGCTCACACCCACTCTGCCCCCGTCCGCTCACACCCACTCTGCCCCCGTCCCGCCTCACACCCACCTCTGCCCCCCGTCACGCTCACACCACTCCTGCCCCCGTCCGCTCACACCCACTTCTGCCCCCGTCCGCTCACACCCACTCTGCCCCGTCCGCTCACACCCACTCTGCCACCCCTCCGCTCACACCCACTCTGCCCCCGTCCGCTCACACCCACTCTGCCCCCGTCCGCTCACACCCACTCTGCCCCCGTCCGCTCACACCCACTCTGCCCCCGTCCGCTCACCCCCCTCTGCCCCCGTCGCTCACACACCCACTCTGCCCCCGTCCGCTCACACCCACTCTGCCCCCGTCTGCTCACACCACTCTGCCCCCGTCCGCTCACACCCACTCTGCCCCCGTCCGCTCACACCCACTCTGCCCCCGTCCGCTCACACCCACTCTGCCCCCGTCCGCTCACACCCACTCTGCCCCCGTCCGCTCACACCCACTCTGCCCCCGTCCGCTCACACCCACTCTGCCCCCGTCCGCTCACACCACTCTGCCCCCGTCCGCTCACACCCACTCTGCCCCCGTCCGCTCACACCCACTCTGCCCTCGTCCGCTCACACCCACTCTGCCCCCGTCCGCTCACACCACTCTGCCCCCGTCCGCTCACAACCCACTCTGCCCTCGTCCGCTCACACCCACTCTGCCCCCGTCCGCTCACACCCACTCTGCCCCCGTCCGCTCACACCCACTCTGCCCCCCCCGCTCACACCCCTTCCGCCCCGTCTGCTCACACCCCCTCTGTCCCGTCCGCTCACACCCCCTCTGTCCCGTCCGCTCACACCCCCTCTGTCCCGTCCGCTCACACCCACTCTGCCCCCGTCCGCTCACACCCACTCTGCCCCCGTCCGCTCACACCCACTCTGCCCCCGTCCGCTCACACCCACTCTGCCCCCGTCCGCTCACACCCACTCTGCCCCCGTCCGCTCACACCCACTCTGCCCCCCCCGCTCACACCCACTCTGCCCCCGTCCGCTCACACCCACTCTGCCCCCGTCCGCTCACACCCACTCTGCCCCCGTCCGCTCACACCCACTCTGTCCCGTCCGCTCACACCCACTCTGCCCCCGTCCGCTCACACCCACTCTGCCCCCGTCCGCTCACACCCACTCTGCCCCCGTCCGCTCACACCCACTCTGCCCAGTCCGCTCACACCCACTCTGCCCCCGTCCGCTCACACCCACTCTGCCCCCGTCCGCTCACACCCACTCTGCCCCCGTCCGCTCACACCCACTCTGCCCCCGTCCGCTCACACCCACTCTGCCCCCGTCCGCTCACACCCACTCTGCCCCCGTCCGCTCCACACCCACTCTGCCCCCGTCCGCTCACACCCACTCTGCCCCCGTCCGCTCACACCCACTCTGCCCCCGTCCGCTCACACCCACTCTGCCCCCGTCCGCTCACACCCACTCTGCCCCCCCCCGCTCACACCCCTTCCGTCCCGTCCGCTCACACCCACTCTGCCCCCCCCGCTCACACCACTCTGCCCCCCCCCCCGCTCACACCCACTCTGCCCCCCCCGCTCACACCCACTCTGCCCCCGTCCGCTCACACCCACTCTGCCCCCGTCCGCTCACACCCACTCTGCCCCCGTCCGCTCACACCCACTCTGCCCCCGTCCGCTCACACCCACTCTGCCCCCGTCCGCTCACACCCACTCTGCCCCGTCCGCTCAACCCACTCTGCCCCCGTCCGCTCACACCCACTCTGCCCCCGTCCGCTCACACCCACTCTGCCCCCGTCCGCTCACACCCACTCTGCCCCCGTCCGCTCACACCCACTCTGCCCCCGTCCGCTCACACCCAATCTGCCCCGTCCGCCTACACCCACTCTGCCCCCGTCCGCTCACACCCACTCTGCCCCCGTCCGCTCACACCCACTCTGCCCCCGTCCGCTCACACCCACTCTGCCCCCGTCCGCTCACACCCACTCTGCCCCCGTCCGCTCACACCCACTCTGCCCCCGTCCGCTCACACCCACTCTGCCCCCGTCCGCTCACACCCACTCTGCCCCCGTCCGCTCACACCCACTCTGCCCTCGTCCGCTCACACCCACTCTGCCCTCGTCCGCTCACACCCACTCTGCCCTCGTCCGCTCACACCCACTCTGCCCCCGTCCGCTCACACCCACTCTGCCCCCGTCCGCTCACACCCACTCTGCCCCCCCGCTCACACCCCTTCCGTCCCGTCTGCTCACACCCCCTCTGTCCCGTCCGCTCACACCCCCTCTGTCCCGTCCGCTCACACCCCCTCTGTCCCGTCCGCTCACACCCACTCTGCCCCCGTCCGCTCACACCCACTCTGCCCCCGTCCGCTCACACCCACTCTGCCCCCGTCCGCTCACACCCACTCTGCCCCCGTCCGCTCACACCCACTCTGCCCCCGTCCGCTCACACCCACTCTGCCCCCGTCCGCTCACACCCACTCTGCCCCCGTCCGCTCACACCCACTCTGCCCCCGTCCGCTCACACCCACTCTGCCCCCGTCCGCTCACACCCCTTCCGTCCCGTCCGCTCACACCCACTCTGTCCCGTCCGCTCACACCCACTCTGCCCCCGTCCGCTCACACCCACTCTGCCCCCGTCCGCTCACACCCACTCTGCCCCCGTCCGCTCACACCCACTCTGCCCCCCCCGCTCACACCCACTCTGCCCCCGTCCGCTCACACCCACTCTGCCCCCGTCCGTTCACACCCACTCTGCCCCCCCCCGCTCACACCCCTTCCGTCCCGTCCGCTCACACCCACTCTGCCCCCGTCCGCTCACACCCACTCTGCCCCCGTCCGCTCACACCCACTCTGCCCCCGTCCGCTCACACCCACTCTGCCCCCGTCCGCTCACACCCACTCTGCCCCCGTCCGCTCACACCCACTCTGCCCCCGCCCGCTCACACCCACTCTGCCCCGCCCGCTCACACCCACTCTGCCCCCGTCCGCTCACACCCACTCTGCCCCCCCGCTCACACCCCTTCCGTCCCGTCTGCTCACACCCCCTCTGTCCCGTCCGCTCACACCCCCTCTGTCCCATCCGCTCACACCCCCTCTGTCCCGTCCGCTCACACCCACTCTGCCCCCGTCCGCTCACACCCACTCTGCCCCCGTCCGCTCACACCCACTCTGCCCCCGTCCGCTCACACCCACTCTGCCCCCGTCCGCTCACACCCACTCTGCCCCCGTCCCGCTCACAACCCACTCTGCCCCCCCCCGCTCACACCCACTCTGCCCCCGTCCGCTCACACCTACTCTGCCCTCGTCCGCTCACACCCACTCTGCCCCCGTCCGCTCACACCCACTCTGCCCCCGTCCGCTCACACCCACTCTGCCCCCGTCCGCTCACACCCACTCTGCCCCCGTCCGCTCACACCCACTCTGCCCCCGTCCGCTCACACCCACTCTGCCCCCGTCCGCTCACACCCACTCTGCCCCCGTCCGCTCACACCCACTCTGCCCCCGTCCGCTCACACCCACTCTGCCCCCGTCCGCTCACACCCACTCTGCCCCCGTCCGCTCACACCCACTCTGCCCCCGTCCGCTCACACCCACTCTGCCCCCGTCCGCTCACACCCACTCTGCCCCCGTCCGCTCACACCCACTCTGCCCCCGTCCGCTCACACCCACTCTGTCCCGTCCGCTCACACCCCTTCCGTCCCGTCCGCTCACACCCACTCTGTCCCGTCCGCTCACACCCACTCTGCCCCGTCCGCTCACACCCACTCTGCCCCCGTCCGCTCACACCCACTCTGCCCCCGTCCGCTCACACCCACTCTGCCCCCCCCGCTCACACCCACTCTGCCCCCGTCCGCTCACACCCACTCTGCCCCCGTCCGTTCACACCCACTCTGCCCCCCCCGCTCACACCCCTTCCGTCCCGTCCGCTCACACCCACTCTGCCCCCGTCCGCTCACACCCACTCTGCCCCCGTCCGCTCACACCCACTCTGCCCCCGTCCGCTCACACCCACTCTGCCCCCGTCCGCTCACACCCACTCTGCCCCCGCCCGCTCACACCCACTCTGCCCCCGTCCGCTCACACCCACTCTGCCCCCGTCCGCTCACACCCACTCTGCCCCGTCCGCTCACACCCACTCTGCCCCCGTCCGCTCACACCCACTCTGCCCCCGTCCGCTCACACCCACTCTGCCCCCGTCCGCTCACACCCACTCTGCCCCCGTCCGCTCACACCCACTCTGCCCCCGTCCGCTCCCGCTCACATCCTCTGTACACCCGCTCACACCCACCTAGTCTCTCCGCGCCCCCGCTCACATCCTCTGTACGCCCACTCTGTCTCCCCCCCCGCCCCCGCTCACAATCTCTTTCTTCCCCCCAGCCCCCCCGCTCCCGCTCACAATCTCTTTCTTCCCCCCCCCCCCCCCCCCCCCCCCCCCCCATTCACAGCCCTTGTCCCGCCGTTGCTACCATCCTGTGTGCAGTAAGGAGTGGTGGGATTGTGTCTGGCCCCTGGCCCGGCGCAGTGGGCTCCAGTGGTTCTGTGACAGTGGGGTCAACATTGAATGGTGTATCAGTAAAGAGTACATACGGTCAGTGAGAGTGTGTACCAGCTGTGGGCAGGTAGACTGGGGCTTTCCTTCCCCGCACACTTCATATTTCCATTTGAATTCATTTTATTGCGATGTCTTGCTTTCTTTCTGTTTTTCTTTGCACGTTTCACGAGAAGAGTACTTTAATGTCGAAATAAACAGAGATGAAGAACCAGGTGGGTATGATCCCTTTGTGACCTATGATCCAAATTCTTGAAGGATTGCATTAGATTAGAGCTTAGTGAAGTTGTATTGAACTCTACTGAGGCTGGTTACTGATATTCTTTATTAAATGTAGTTGAAACTGAAAGTTTTGGTATGTTGAGGCCTGTTTCTTGTGAACGGGTTGGGTGTGTGGAGCATGTGTTTCAATGCTGTCAGACTGTATTTCCGGTCATAGTTCCTGTTGCAGGTTCGGGTAAGTTATTTTCTCTCACTGTCAGACCTCAGCCTCAAGCGAAGCTACTGATAGACCTTCTGCTTGACCTCGTGCAACAGAAGCGTGAAACTCTTTTTTAGCGAGGTGGGATAGGGGGCAAATCTTGTACAGGCTAAAAGCAAATTACTGGAATCTGAAACAAGAACAGAAAATACTGGACAATGTCAGCAGGTCTGACAGCATCTAGAGAAAGGAGGAGTGATAACAGTAAGAAGTCTTCCAACACCAGGCTAAAGTCCAATAGGTTTGTTTTGAATCACTAGCTTTCAGAGCGCAGCTCCTTCCTCAGGTGAGAGAGAGAAGGAAGGATGACGTCTGGATGACTCTTTGTCAAAGCTAGCGAGAACTGGGAATAGGATGGGAGTTATACTGTTTTTGGGGGGCCGCGTGGAGCAATGGGGCTAGATAGAGGGCCAGCAATAGGTAGAGACTGACTATGATGTCGTGGATAGAAAGATAAAGGGAATGTAAATGGGGGTGATCAAGGCTAAGAAGGGTGCTGATAGTGGCGCATAAAGAGATAGAATGTGTAAATGGCAGAACAAAGGTGAGCAGTGTGTCAAAGGGCAACTGGGAACAGGTGGGGGAAGGGGTGAGGGGGAACAGTGGTGAGGGGAAGGGGGGAGGGGGAAGGGGAGAGGGGGAACAGTGGTGAGGGGGAAGGGGGGAGGGGGAACAGTGGTGAGGGGGAAGGGGGGAGGGGGAACAGTGATGAGGGGAAAACGGATCGATGGAGGAAATGAAAATAAATTGATAGAAATGAAAATGGGGGAAGGTGGAGGAGAGAGTTTACAGTCTGAAGTTGTTGAACTCCATGTTATGTCTGAAAGACTGTAATGTACCTCATCGGAAGGTGAGATGCTGTTCCTCCAGTTTGTGCTGGGCTTCACTGGAACATTGCAGCAGGCCAAGGACACACATGTGGACATGAGAGCAGGACGGTGGGTTGAAATGGCAGCAACAGGAAGGTCTGGGTTGTGGTTGCAGACGGACCGGAGGTGTTCTGCAAAGCAGTCACCCAGTCTGCGTGGTACAGGCCTTTGTTTTGATTCGAGTTATAAAGGGCGAAGAGGCAATGTTGGCTCCATAACAAAGGGTCACGGAACGGAAGAAAGACTGTTGGGTTAGTTAACTACAAGGACGGTCTGTGTATTTGTGAATACACTACTTCCGGATGTCCCAGTATTTTACAGCCAGTGAAGCACTTTTTGAAGTTTTTTTTCAAATTCATTTTTATGGGATGTGGGCTTTGCTCACTCGACCAGCATTTAATGCCCATCCCTAATATCCCTTGAGAAGGTGGTGGTCTTCTTGAACAGCTGCAGTCCCTGTGCTGTAGGTACACCCACTGTGCTGTTAGGAAGGGAGTTCCAGGATGTTGCCCCAGTGACAGTGAAGGAAGAGCGATATATTTCCAAGTCAGGGTGGTGAGTGACTTGGAGGGGAACCTCCAGGTGGTGGGGTTCCCAAGTGTCGGCTGCTCTTGTCCTTCTAGATGGTAGTGGTCATGGGCTTGGAAGGTGCTGTCTTAGAAATCTTGGTGGGTTACTGCACTGCATCTTGTAGATGATATACATGGCTGCTACTGTGTGTTGGGGATGGAGATAGCTATCAAATGGGCTGCTTTGTCCTGGAGGTGAGTTACTCATCACAGGATTTCTAGCCTCTGACCTGCTCTTGTTGCCACAGTATTTACATGGCTAGTCCAGTTCAGCTTCTGGTCAATGGTAATCCCCAGGATGTTCACAGTGGGGGATTCAGCGATGATAATAGAACAAAGAACAAAGAAAATTACTGCACAGGAACAGGCCCTTCGGCCCTCCCAGCCTGCGCCGATCCAGATCCTTTATCTAAACCTGTCTCCTATTTTCCAAGGTCTACTTCCCTCTGTTCCCCGCCCATTCATATATCTGTCTAGATGCATCTGAAATGATGCTATCATGCCCGCCTCTACCACCTCCGCTGGTAAAGCGTTCCAGGCACCCACCACCCTCTGCGTAAAAAACTTTCCACGTGCATCTCCCTTAAACTTTCCCCCTCTCACCTTGAAATCGTGATCCCTTGTAACTGACACCTCCACTCTTGGGAAAAGACTGTTGCTATCCACCCTGTCCATACCTCTCATAATTTTGTAGACCTCAATCAGGTCCCCCCTCAACCTCTGTCTTTCCAACGAAAACAATCCTAATCTACTCAACCTTTCTTCATAGCTAGCACCCTCCATACCAGGCAACATCCTGGTGAACCTCCTCTGCACCCTCTCCAAAGCATCCACATCCTTCTGGTAATGTGGCGACCAGAACTGCACGCAGTATTCCAAATGTGGCCGAACCAAAGTCCTATACAACTGTAACATGACCTGCCAACTCTTGTACTCAATACCCCGTCCGATGAAGGCAAGCATGCTGTATGCCTTCTTGACCACTCTATCAACCTGCGTTGCCACCTTCAGGGTACAATGGACCTGAACTCCCAGATCTCTCTGTACATCAATTTTCCCCAAGACCCTTCCATTGACCATATAGTCCGCTCTTGAATTTGATCTTCCAAAATGCATCACCTCGCATTTGCCTGGATTGAACTCCATCTGCCATTTCTCTGCCCAACTCTCCAATCTATCTATATCTTGTTGTATTCTCTGACAGTCATCCTCGCTATCTGCAACTCCACCAATCTTAGTATCATCTGCAAACTTGGTAATCAGACCACCTATACCTTCCTCCAGGTCATTTATGTAGATCACAAACAACAGTGGTCCGAGCACGGATAATGCCCTTGAATGTCGAGGGATGGTGATTAGATTCTCTCTTTTTGAAGATGGTCATTGCCTGGCACTTGGGTGGTGTGAATTTTACTTATCAGCTCAAGCCTGGATATTGTCCAGGTCTTGCTGCATTTGAAGGTGGACTTTTCCAGTGCCTGAGCAGTCGGGAGTGGTGCTGAACATTGTGCAAATCATCAGTGAATATCCCCATTTCTGACCTTATTTTGGAAGGAAGGTAATTGATGGTAATTGATGAAGTGATGTCCTGGGGCTGAGAGGAACTCCAGCCACCGCAACCACCTTCCATTATGTCAGGTATTGGCTGGATTGGATTGGTCCTGTTTCTTGTGCACAGGACATGGCTGGGCAATTTTACACATTGCCGAGTAGATGCCCGTGATGTAGATATACTGGAATAATGTTGTAATGAGGGAAACAAGGCAGCAAATTTGTACAAAGCAAGATCTCACAAACAATCTGAGATAAATGGTCCGATCTGCCTCCCATCCATTGACTCCATCTATACCTCCTACTGCCTGGGGAAAGCGGGCAGCAGAATCAAAGACCCCTCCCACCCGCCTTACTCACTCTTCCAACTTCTCCCATCGGACAGGAGATACAAAAGTCTGAAAACGCCCACGAACGCCCGCAGACTGGAAAACAGCTTCTTCTATTACCAGACTCCTAAACTACCCTCTTATGGACTGACCTCATTAACACTACACCCTGTATGCTTCACCCGATGCCGGTGTTATGTATTTACATTGTGTACCTTATGTTGCCCTATTATGTATTTTCTTTTATTCCCTTTTCTTCTCATGTACTTAACGATCTTGTTGAGCTGCTCGCAGAAAAATACTTTTCACTGTACCTTGGTACACTTGACAATAAACAAATCCAATCCAATCCAATCATCTGTTCTGTTTTGTGAGGGATAAATATTGACTCGGACACCCGGAAGAATCTCCAGTTCATCATTGAATAGTGGGATTGAACCTTCAACATCCACTGACCGAGAGATCAGCTTAAAGCCTCATCTGAAATATGACGTCTCTAACAGTGTTGTCCCTCCTCTCTACTGACCCTCCAACAGTGGCGTATCCCCTCTACTCACACTCTGAGAGACCCCCCATGCTGACCCTCCAACAGTGCTGCACTCCCTCAGTACTGACCCTCTGACAGTGCAGCTCTCCCTCAGTACTGACCCTCTGACAGTGCAGCGCTCCCTCAGTACTGACCCTCTGACAGTGCAGCACTCCCTCAGTACTGACCCTCTGACAGTGCAGCGCTCCCTCAGTACTGACCCTCTGACAGTGCAGCACTCCCTCAGTACTGACCCTCTGACAGTGCAGCGCTCCCTCAGTACTGACCCTCTGACAGTGCAGAGCTCCCTCAGTACTGACCCTCTGACAGTGCAGCACTCCCTCAGTACTGAACCTCTGACAGCGCAGCAGAGATCTGGGTAGAAGACATGTGGGTCAAGAGAGTGAGTGGGTGAATCCACCCTAGGCACCACCAAACATCAGCAAAGGGTGAATGAAACAAATAATGACAATGCTCATGTCTATGGTCTCTTCTACCCAGGTACAAGAGTCTTTGGTCATGTTTGTAACCCTAATCAGGAGAAATGGATTTATAACCCCACCAGGGCCTCCTGCAATCCGAATTCTGTTTACATTAAAAAATCCAGAATTTAAAATAGGATTGAAAAGCTGGTACTCTGACAGTGAAGTTGTTGAGTGACGTAAAAATCCACCCAGTTCACTGGGGATTTGCTGTCTTTACCTGGTCTGACCTACATGTGACAGCAGACTCTTCACTGCCCTCTGAAAAGACCAAGTAAGATAACCGTGTCAAACCGCTGCCAGTGGCTGAATACAACCATGTATGGTCATTAATAATGGCAGTAACTGCAGAATATGCAATGTACTTAATCTAGAATGTCTTCCAAACCATGGTCTGGTCATTTAGGTGGGTATGGTGCTGCTGGGGTAGATTTGTGTCTGACATTCAACAAGATATATTGATGGTTACAACATAATACAGGACTGAAAACCTCCAGAAATAAACCCCTTGCACCAACACAGACCTGGGGCTGTGGGTGATACAGGATGGATCCCTTTAGGGAGAGCGCTGTAGCCACATGATTTAGAATGTCGGGGTGCCTATTCCTTGGCAGATGAATTTTGCTTCAAATGTTTTCAGCTTGGAAGTGTTGATGGTTGCATGACCGTTCACCTGACTGGATCTGACCATCATTATCGGCAATACTGAGGGCTCAGTAGGGAAGAGTCACTGGTGTGAGGCTGAGTTGTGAGATAAAAGTATACCAATATTCTCTGGACATGCGGTTCACGCAAATTGGAATATATGTGTGGGACATATGTTTGAAAAAGAGGTTAAAGTGTGCACTGGCATATCTCGGACCCACAAAGCAGCATGGACGGAATCATCGCGCTCCTGAAAGAGTTTGGAGCCTTCTCGGGCTACAAACTCAACATGAGCAAAAGTGAGATCTTCCCATTACACCCGCAAGGGGGGGGGGGGGCAGCACTAAAGGGGCTGCCGTTCAAACAAGCCCGACATAAATTCCGCTACCTGGGGATCCAAATAGCCCATGACTGGAAAGGGATCCACAAATGGAACCTCACCAACCTGACGGAGGAAGTTAAAAAGGACCTGCAAAGATGGAACACACTCCCGCTCTCCCTCGCGGGGAGAGTTCAGACGATCAAAATGAACGTACTGCCCAGGTTCCTCTTCCTGCTTAGATCCATTCCGATCTACATCCCCAAGGCCTTTTTCAAAGCGCTGGACAAACTCATCATGGCGTTCGTATGGGGGGGTAAAAATGCTAGGATCCCAAAGAAGGTCTTACAAAAAACAAAAACCAGGGGAGGGTTAGCCCTCCCGAATCTACAATTCTACCACTGGGCAGCAACAGCCGAGCGAGTAAGGGGATGGATCCAGGAGCCAGAAGCTGAGTGGGTGCGTGCGGAGGAGGCCTCCTGCATGGGAACCTCCCTCCGGGCCCTCGCCACGGCAGCACTCCCATCCCCACCCAAAAAACACTCCAGCAGCCCAGTGGTGACAGCCACCCTCCAATCCTGGAACCAACTGCGGCAGCAACTTGGCCTGACCAAAATGTCGAACAGGGCTCCCATCTGCAACAACCATAGGTTCAAACCAGCACTGACCGACGCCACCTTCAAAAGGTGGAGGCAGGACGGGGGGACACTGACAGTCAGGGACCTATACACGGACGACAGGATCGCAACACTGGACGAACTGACAGAGAAATTTCAGCTAGCTGGGGGAACGAGCTACGGTACCTGCAGCTCAAAAACTTCCTACGAAAGGAGACAAGGACGTACCCACAACCGCCACGACAGACACTACTGGAAGACCTACTGGACGCAAGTATCCTAGAGAAAGGGAACTGTAGTGACATGTATGACCGACTGGTAGATAGGGACGACACCGTACTGGACGCAACAAGGAGGAAATGGGAGGACGACCTGGGGATGGAGATAGGGTGGGGACTCTGGAGCGAAGCACTGCATAGGGTCAACTCCACCTCCACGTGCGCAAGGCTCAGCCTGACGCAACTAAAAGTGGTACATAGAGCCCACTTAACAAGAACCCGTATGAGTAGGTTCTTCCCGGAGGTGGAAGACAGATGTGAACGGTGCCAAAGAGGCCCGGCCAACCACGCCCACATGTTCTGGTCTTGCCCCAGACTCGTGGAGTACTGGACAGCCTTCTTCGAGGTTATGTCCAAAGTGGTGGGAGTGAGGGTGGAGCCATGCCCGATAGTGGCGGTCTTCGGGGTTTCAGACCAGCCAGATCTATTCCTGGGGAGGAGGGCGGACGCCCTTGCCTTTGCCTCCCTGATCGCCCGCCGTAGAATCCTGTTTGGCTGGCGGTCAGCAGCACCGCCCAGAGCTGCGGACTGGCTGTCCGACCTCTCGGAATCTCTCCAAATGGAGAAAATCAAATTTGCCATCCGAGGGTCGGACGACGGCTTCCACAGAACGTGGGAGCCATTCATGCAACTGTTCCGGGACCTATTTGTGGCCAATGTACAAGAGGAAGAATAGTCGGGGGAAGGTAGCGGGAGGGGGGGGGCTACAGGTTCGCTACGGGGGTTCGATGGCTAGCTAAGGCCCAAAACCAAACTAAATAAACATGTTGAGGGGGGGGGGCGTAGTTACTACTATGAAGATGCTTACCTGTAAATATGTATGTTAATTTTTGCGTGTTTGTTTTTTTTTCTCTCTCCTAACAATTTGTAATTTGTTCAATATAAAATATGAAAACTGAATAAAAACATTTATAAAAAAAAAAAGTGTGCACTGGTGAGAAAAGTGAGTTGAGGTATGTGAGGAGGATAGACACTGTTCTCTGCAGCACAGAGCCAGAGTCTGGAAGGCTACGTTGCCTACACGGCGACAAGGTTCGGGACAGCTGCTCCGGGCTGGAGAGTAACTTGAAGTGGGAAGGGGAGGATCCCATTGTCGTGGTCCATGTAGACAGTAACAAAATCGCCAAAACAAGGAAATAGGTTCTGCGTAGAGAGTTTAATGAGCTAGACACTAAATTAAACAGCAGAACATGAGCCACGTACATTAAATTAGAGAGATGAATATGTGGCTGCAAGACTGGTGAGGGAGAAGTGGATATTGGTTTGTGGGGCACGGGCATCAGTACTGGGGAAAGAAGAGGGAAGGGGGGAGAGAGGTCAGGGAGGGGCATCAGTAGTTTCAGCAGTCAGTGTGGGGGGGGGTCAGCATGCGGATGCTGGGTGTTGGGGGGGCATGTCAGGTTCATTGGTCAGAGTGTGGGAGAGGCAGGTTCAGGGGTCAGTGTGCGGGAGAGGCAGGTTCAGGGGTCAGTGTGCAGGAGAGGCAGGTTCAGGGGTCAGTGTGCAGGAGAGGCAGGTTCAGGGGTCAGTGTGCGGGAGAGGCAGGGTTCAGGGGTCAGTGTGCAGGAGAGGCAGGTTCAGGGGTCAGTGTGCAGGAGAGGCAGGTTCAGGGGTCAGTGTGCGGGAGAGGCAGGTTCAGGGGTCAGTGTGCGGGAGAGTCAGGTTCAGGGGTCAGCGTGCGGACAAGGCAGGTTCAGGGGTCAGCGTACGGATGAGGAAGGTTCAGGGGTCAGCGTGCGGACGAGGCAGGTTCAGGGGTCAGCGTGCGGGAGAGGATGGTTCAAGGGGTCAGCGTGCGGACAATGCAGGGTCAGGGGTCAGCGCGTGGGCGACGCAGGTTCAGGGGACAGCGTGCGGGAGAGGATGGTTCAAGGGGACAGCGTGCGGACAAGGCAGGTTCAGGGGTCAGCGTGCAGGAGAGGCAGGTTCAGGGGTCAGCGTGCGGGAGAGTCGGTGTCGGGGGGTTCGCAGGTTCAGGGGTCAACGTGCGGGAAATTCAGTGTTTTGGGGGGGATTAGCAGATTCGGGGGTCAGTGTTTCGGGGGGTCAGTGTTTTGGGGGGTTAGCAGGTTCAGAGGTCAGCAGGCGGGGGGTTAGCAGGTTCAGGGGTCAGCGGGCGGGGGGGTTAGCAGGTTCAGGGGTCAGTTTGCGGGGGGTTAGCTGGATCAGCGGTCAGCGTGCGGGAGGTTAGCAGGTTCAGGGGTCAGTGTTTCGAGGGGGTCAGTGTTTCGGGGGGTTAGCAGGTTCAGGTGTCAGCGGGTGAGGGGTTAGCAGGTTCAGGGGTCAGCGTGCAAGGGTGTCAGCGTTTTGGGGGATTAGCAGGTTCAGGGGTCAGCGTGTGGTGGGTTAGCAGGTTCAGGGGTCAGCGGGCGGGGGGGTTAGCAGGTTCAGGGGTCAGTTTGCAGGGGGTTAGCTGGATCAGCGGTCAGCGTGCGGGAGGTTAGCAGGTTCAGGGGTCAGTGTTTTGAGGGGGTCAGTGTTTGGGGGGTTAGCAGGTTCAGGTGTCAGCGGGTGAGGGGTTAGCAGGTTCAGGGGTCAGCGTGCAAGGGTGTCAGCGTTTTGGGGGATTAGCAGGTTCAGGGGTCAGCGTGTGGTGGGTTAGCAGGATCGGCGGTCAGCGTGCGGGCCGTTAGCAGGTTCAGGCGTCAGTGTTTCGAGGGGGTCAGTGTTTTGGGGGGTTAGCAGGTTCAGGTGTCAGCGGGTGAGGGGTTAGCAGGTTCAGGGGTCAGCGTGCAAGGGTGTCAGCGTTTTGGGGGATTAGCAGGTTCAGGGGTCAGCGTGTGGT
The DNA here is from genome assembly GCF_902713615.1 of Scyliorhinus canicula. Taxonomy (NCBI): domain Eukaryota; kingdom Metazoa; phylum Chordata; class Chondrichthyes; order Carcharhiniformes; family Scyliorhinidae; genus Scyliorhinus; species Scyliorhinus canicula. Next base: position 97,369,867 of record NC_052154.1, read on the forward strand.
GGGTTAGCAGGATCGGCGGTCAGCGTGCGGGCCGTTAGCAGGTTCAGGGGTCAGTGTTTCGGGGGGGTCAGTGTTTCGGGAAGTTCGCAGGTTCAGGGGTCAGCGTGCGGGAAATTCAGTGATTTGGGGGGGGTTAGCAGGTTCGGGGGTCAGTGTTTTGGGGGGGGTTAGCAGGTTCAGGGGTCAGTGTTTTGGGGGGTTAGCCAGTTCGAGTGTCAGCGTGCAAGGGAGTCAGTGTTTCGGGAAGTTCGCAGGTTCAGGGGTCAGCGTGCGGGAAATTCAGTGTTTTGGGGGGGTTAGCAGGTTCGGGGGTCAGTGTTTCGGGGGGGTCAGTGTTTTGGGGGGTTAGCAGGTTCAGGGGTCAGCACGCGTGGGGTTAGTAGGTTCCGGGGTCAGCGTGCAAGGGTGTCAGTGTTTTGGGGGATTAGCAGGTTCCGGGGTCAGCGTGTGGGAGGTTAGCAGGTTCAGGGGTCAGCGTGCGGTGGGTTAGCAGGTTCCGGGGTCAGCGTGTGGGAGGTTAGCAGGTTCGGGTGTCAGCGTGCGAGGGAGTCAGTGTTTTGGGAAGTTCGCAGGTTCAGGTGTCAGCGTGCAAGGGAGTCAGTGTTTCGGGAAGTTCGCAGGTTCAGGGGTCAGCGTGCGGGAAATTCAGTGATTTGGGGGGGTTAGCAGGTTCGGGGGTCAGTGTTTTGGGGGGGGTTAGCAGGTTCAGGGGTCAGTGTTTTGGGGGGTTAGCCAGTTCGGGTGTCAGCGTGCAAGGGAGTCAGTGTTTCGGGAAGTTCGCAGGTTCAGGGGTCAGCGTGCGGGAAATTCAGTGATTTGGGGGGGTTAGCAGGTTCGGGGGTCAGTGTTTTGGGGGGGGTTAGCAGGTTCGGGGGTCAGCGGGCGGGGGGTTAGCAGGTTCGGGGTCAGCGGGCGGGGGGTTACCAGGTTCAGTGGTCAGCGGGCGGGGGGATTAGCAGGTTCATGGGTCAGTGTGCGAGGGAGTCAGTGTTTTGGGGGGTTAGCAGGTTCAGGTGTCAGCGTTCGAGGGAGTCAGTGTTTCGGGGGATTAGCAGGTTCAGGGGTCAGCGTGCGGGGGACTAGCAGGTTCAGGGGACAGCGTGCGGGGGGTTAGCAGGTTCAGGGGTCAGCATGCAAGGGAGTCAGTGTCTCGGGGGGTTAGCAGGTTCAGGGGTCAGCGGGTGGGGGGTTAGCAGGTTCAGGGGTCAGTGTTTTGGGGGGTTAGCCAGTTCGGGTGTCAGCGTGCAAGGGAGTCAGTGTTTCGGGAAGTTCGCAGGTTCAGGGGTCAGCGTGCAGGAAATTCAGTGATTTGGGGGGGTTAGCAGGTTCGGGGGTCAGTGTTTTGGGGGGGATAGCAGGTTCGGGGGTCAGCGGGCGGGGGGTTAGCAGGTTCGGGGTCAGCGGGCGGGGGGTTAGCAGGTTCAGTGGTCAGCGGGCGGGGGGATTAGCAGGTTCATGGGTCAGTGTGCGAGGGAGTCAGTGTTTTGGGGGGTTAGCAGGTTCAGGTGTCAGCGTTCGAGGGAGTCAGTGTTTCGGGGGATTAGCAGGTTCAGGGGTCAGCGTGCGGGGGACTAGCAGGTTCAGGGGACAGCGTGCGGGGGGTTAGCAGGTTCAGGGGTCAGCATGCAAGGGAGTCAGTGTCTCGGGGGGTTAGCAGGTTCAGGGGTCAGCGGGTGGGGGGTTAGCAGGTTCAGGGGTCAGCATGCGGGGTGTTAGCAGGTTCAGGGGTCAGCGTGCAAGGGTGTCAGTGTTTTGGGGGATTAGCAGGTTCAGGGGTCAGCGTGCGGTGGGTTAGCAGGTTCAGGGGTCAGCGTGTGGGAGGTTAGCAGGTTCAGGGGTCAGCGTGCGGTGGGTTAGCAGGTTCAGGGGTCAGCGTGTGGTGGGTTAGCAGGTTCAGGGGTCAGCGTGTGGTGGGTTAGCAGGATCGCCGGTCAGCGTGCGGGCCGTTAGCAGGTTCAGGGATCAGTGTTTTCGGGGGTTAGCCGGTTCAGGTGTCAGCGTGCGAGGGAGTCAGTGTTTTGGGGGGTTAACAGGTTCAGGGGTCAGCATGCGGGGGATTAGCAGGTTCAGGGGTCAGCGTGCAAGGGAGTCAGTGTTTCGTGAAGTTAGCAGGTTCAGAGGTCAGCGTGCGGGGGATGAGCAGGTTCAGGGGTCAGCGTGCAAGGGAGTCAGTGTTTCGGGAAGTTCGCAGGTTCAGGGGTCAGCGGGTGGGAAATTCAGTGTTTTGGGGGGGTTAGCAGGTTCAGGGGTCAGTGTTTTGGGGGGTTAGTAGGTTCAGGGGTCAGCGGGGCGGGGGGTGAGCAGGTTCAGTGGTCAGCGGGGGGGGTTAGCAGGTTCAGTGGTCAGCGGGCTGGGGGGGGGTTAGCAGGTTCAGGGGTCAGCACGCGTGGGGTTAGCAGGTTCCGGGGTCAGCGTGCAAGGGTGTCAGTGTTTTGGGGGATTAGCAGGTTCAGGGGTCAACGTGCGGTGGGTTAGCAGGTTCAGGGGTCAGCGTGTGGTGGGTTAGCTGGATCAGCGGTCAGCGTGCGGGAGGTTAGCAGGTTCAGGGGTCAGCGTGTGGTGGGTTAGCAGGTTCAGGGGTCAGTGTTTCGAGGGGGTCAGTGTTTTGGGGGGTTAGCAGGTTCAGGGGTCAGTGTTTTGGGGGGTTAGCTGGTTCAGGGGTCAGTGTTTTGGGGGGTTAGCTGGTTCAGGGGTCAGTGTTTCGGGGGGTTAGCAGGTTCAGGGGTCAGTGTTTCGGGGGATTAGCAGGTTCAGGGGTCAGCGTGCGGGGGACTAGCAGGTTCAGGGGTCAGCGTTCGAGGGTTAGCAGGTTCAGGGGTCAGCGTGCAAGGGAGGCAGTGTCTCGGGGGGGGGGGTTAGCAGGTTCAGGGGTCAGCGGGTGGGGGGTTAGCAGGTTCAGGGGTCAGCACGCGTGGGGTTAGTAGGTTCCGGGGTCAGCGTGCAAGGGTGTCAGTGTTTTGGGGGATTAGCAGGTTCAGGGGTCAACGTGCGGTGGGTTAGCAGGTTCAGGGGTCAGCGTGTGGTGGGTTAGCAGGATCAGCGGTCAGCGTGCGGGCCGTTAGCAGGTTCAGGGGTCAGTGTTTCGGGGGGTCAGTGTTTTGGGGGGTTAGCCGGTTCGGGTGTCAGCGTGCGAGGGAGTCAGTGTTTTGGGGGGTTAGCAGGTTCAGGGGTCAGCGTGCGGGGGATTAGCAGGTTCAGGGGTCAGCGTGCGGGGAGGGGGGGAAGGTTAGCAGGTTCAGGGTTCAGTGTGCAAGGGAGTCAGTGTTTCGTGAAGTTAGCAGGTTCAGGGGTCAGCGTGCGGTGGGTTAGCAGTTTCAGGGGTCAGCGTGCAAGGGAGTCAGTGTTTCGGGAGGTTAGCAGGTTCAGGGGTCAGCGTGCGGTGGGTTAGCAGGTTCAGGAGTCAGCGTGCGGTGGGTTAGCAGGGTCAGGGGTCAGCATGCCGTGGGTTAGCAGGTTCAGGGATCAGCGTGTGGTGGTTTAGCAGGTTCAGGGGTCAGCATGCGTGGGTTAGCAGGGTCAGGCGTCAGCATGCGGTGGGTTAGCACGGTCAGAGGTCAGCATGCAGTGGGTAAGTCGGGTCAGAGGTCAGCATGCAGGTTGTCCGGGTGAGTGTGTTTGTGAGCTTTCCCAGTTTGTTTCCCTGAGTCCAATTCCTGCACATCCATTAACAACAGAAGCACATTAAAGGAATCTGTGGCTGGTATATATATTCTGTTCACTCTGCTACCTGCCTTGTTTTGCTTTGTGTTACTTGTCTTTTAACATGATGATCAGTATTCCAGTGGGCTGCTTGCAGGCCAGTGAAGGTGTGTTGTGGTGAAATGTTGATGTTTCCCATGTCCGGCTTTAATTCTGTTCCCCATACTGAACCCAAACACTTCATTGCAGTGTTGTTGGGATGTGTCCCTGCTTATCCAACTATGTTAGCTGCTCCCCACTTTACAAGTTTAGGTTTTGTTCGACACCATGGTATTCACACAACAAAGATCAACCTCACCATATCTCCCAATACAACTAGTGTTATGTATCAGTGCTGACCTCCTCGCTCACCGCTGGAAAACTGTGCAATTGAATTGCCTGTTTTTGCAATGATTTATTTATTTTTGAATTGTTTTGCTGAATGAGCACTAATTGTGACTTTGTGTGTCCCAGTATTTGGGCTAAATACTATAATGGAGATAATAACGGAAGCTGGAGTGGGTAGTGAAGGTGGGTCTATTGCATGGGCTGCATGCTCCTTTCTGCAATGCTGTGCCTTCCTCATCGGCCTGTTTGCTGTTTCTCTAACCCCGTTCCCCACGCCCTCCCATCGATAACCTCTCACTTCCTCTCCCCCCCCACCCCCCCACTCACCTTCAACTAATCTGCTCATCTCTGCCCTTGTCTGCTTCTTGTCTGCTGCTCATTCACTGCTCGAATGGTTCAGCATGAGACCAGAGACCGAAGCCCCACCAACGGGATTCCTCTCAACCTCCAGACCCCCCCCCCCACTGGCCCGCTCCACACCCGGCCCCCGCAGGCCACGCATGCACTCGCCCCCCCCCACACACACACACACACACACACACACACACACACACACACACACACACACACACACGCCAAACCACCTGGCCTCAACGCACTCAACATCCCCCCCGGCCCCCATGTGCCCTCAACCCCAGGCCCCACATGCACTGGACCCCTAACGCCAAATCCCCATCACCCACATGTCCCCCAAACGAGCCCCCCCCCCCACCTCCGGCCCACATACAGCAACCTGTCCAACCCCGCACACCAACCCCCCTCCCGGCCCCCACACCCCAAAAGCCAACGGCCTGATCAACCCAACCGGCAACGCCCCTCCCGACCCGCACACGGCAACCCACCCCCCTTCGCCTCCACACAGCAACCCACCCCCCTTGACCTCCTCACGCCAACCCCCTCCCGGCCCCTGCACACCAACACCCGACCCCCACATGGCAACGCCGCACCACATCCCCAAACCCAGCCTTCACACGCCAGCCCCTACCCCTCCGCTGGAACACACAAGAAGCCCCCCCCCCCCCCCGGCCTTCACATGGAAAACCGGCCCCCACGTGCCTGCCTGGCACCTACACGTCCACACTGCCCCCACGCGCCCCTGCCCCACCCAATACCCCCCCCACCACGGCCGCCACCCGCCCCCTCCCACGGGCAGCACCCCCCCCGGCCCCACACAACTGCACCCCTCCCGCTCCCGTATGATCCCGCCTGGCCTCCTCGGCCCCCTCTTCTCTTCCTTTCCCCCTCCTCCACCCCACCACTCACCTATCCCCGCCCTCTTCTCCTCCCCGCCCTCTTCTCCTCCCCGCCCTCTCCTCCTCCCCGCCCTCTCCTCCTCCCCGCCCTCTCCTCCTCCCCGCCCTCTCCTCCTCCCCCCCCACCCCCCCCCCCCCCCCCCCCCCCCCCCCCCCCCCGGTCTCCTCCGCCACACTCCTGCACCAAGTCTCCCCTCAGCCCCATGCCACAGTAATAAATCCTCATTCAGTCTGATTTCCTCTTTCCTCTCTCGACAGCTCAACTCCATCCCCTATCCTCCACGCCTCCAACCTGTTGTTTGTAGAGTTTGAAGTTTGCTTTCCATCCTGTTTTTTGCCAATGTGATGTAGGGTTGCAACACTCTTACCCCGGATTTACTGTTATTTTCCTTACCCACCCACTTCCCCCTGTTGTTTCCACACAATTCTCCTCGCTCTGTACCTCGCTGAACTTGGGGCCTGTCTCCTTGACGCTATTTTCATTCACTTGTCCAGGTAACAGGCGAGCTCTGGTGGACCAGAAATCTTCGGTTATCAAGCACAGCCCAACCGTGAAGAGGGAATCGCCTTCACCACAGGGCAGAGTGAACAACAGCAGGTAGACGGAGTGAGAGAAGATAAACAGCAGCAGGGAGACAGAGTGAGGGAGGAGTAAACAACAGGGAGACGGAGTAAACAACAGCAGCGAGATGGAGTGAGGGAGGAGTAAACAACAGCAGGTTGACGGAAAGAGGGAGGAGTAAACAATAGGGAGACCGAGTGAGGGCGGAGTAAACAACAGGGAGACAGTGAGGGAGGAGTAAACAATAGCGGGGAGACGGAGTGAGGGAGGAGTAAACAACGGAGACGGAGTGAGGGAGGAGTAAACAACGGAGACGGAGTGAGAGAGGAGTAAACAACAGCAAGGAGACGGAGTAAGGGAGGAGTAAATAGGGAGACAGAGAGGGAGGAGTCAACAGCAGGGCACTGGAGTGAGGGAGGAGTAAACAATAGCGGGGAGACGGAGTGAGGGAGGAGTAAACAACGGAGACGGAGTGAGAGAGGAGTAAACAACAGCAGGGAGACGGAGTAAGGGAGGAGTAAACGGAGATGGAGTAAGGGAGGAGTAAACAGCAGGGAGATGGAGTGAGGGAGGAGTAAACAACAGCAGGGAGACGGAGGGAGGAGTAAACTAGTGGGAGAGGGAGGAGTAAACACCAGGGAGACGGAGTGAGGGAGTAAACAACAGCAGGGAGACGGAGTGAGGGAGGAGTAAACAACAGGGAGATGGAGTGAGGGAGGAGTAAACAACAACAGGGAGACTGAGTAAGGGAGGAGTAAACAGCAGGGAGATGGAGTGAGGGAGGAGTAAACAACAGCAGGGAGACGGAGGGAGGAGTAAACTAGTGGGAGAGGGAGGAGTAAACACCAGGGAGACGGAGTGAGGGAGTAAACAACAGCAGGGAGATGGAGTGAGAGGAGTAAACAACAGCAGGGAGACGGAGTGAGGGAGGAGTAAACAACAGGGAGATGGAGTGAGGGAGGAGTAAACAACAGCAGGGAGACGGAGGGAGGAGTAAACTAGTGGGAGAGGGAGGAGTAAACACCAGGGAGACGGAGTGAGGGAGTAAACAACAGCAGGGAGATGGAGTGAGAGGAGTAACAACAGCAGGAGGAACTGAGTGAGGGAGGAGTAAACAACAGGGAGATGGAGTGAGGGAGGAGTAAACAACAGGGAGACGGAGTGAGGGAGGAGTAAACAGCAGGGAGACGGAGTCAGGGAGGAGTAAACAACAGCAGGGAGACGGAGTGAGGGAGGAGTAAACAACAGCAGGGAGACGGAGTGAGGGAGGAGTAAACAACAGCAGGGAGACGGAGTGAGGGAGGAGTAAACAACAGCAGGGAGACGGAGTGAGGGAGGAGTAAACAACAGCAGGGAGACGGAGTGAGAGGAGTAAACAACAACAAGGAGACGGAGTAAGGGAGGAGCAAACAACAGGGAGACGGAGTGAGGGAGGAGCAAACAACAGAAGGGAGACTGAGTGAGGGAGGAGTAAACAACAGGGAGACGGAGTGAGGGAGGAGTAAACAACGGAGACGGAGTGAGGGAGGAGCAAACAACAGCAGGGAGACGGAGTGAGGGAGGAGCAAACAACAGCAGGGAGACTGAGTGAGGGAGGAGTAAACAGCAGGGAGATGGAGTGAGGGAAGAGTAAACAACAGGGAGATGGCGTGAGGGAGGAGCAAACAGCAGGGAGACGGAGTGAGGGTGGAGTAACAAAACGGTAGACTGAGTGAGGGAGAATGACAGCAGGTAGACAGGCCTGACTATCAGCACCATATTGACCTGTGTCGGCACCATTTAATGACGTTATGTTGCTCTCCATCATGAGTGAAGCTTGTAATTTCAGCTCCTTATGTTCCAGTGAGAATCAGCAGTTCCTCAAGGAGCTGGTACACAATGTTCTCGACGGGCAGGGAGTTGGCTGGTTAAATATGAAGAAAGTTCGCCGCCTGCTGGAAAATGAGCAGCTTCGAGTCTTTGTCCTCAGCAAACTGAACAGGACCATCCAGTCGGAGGAGGACGCTCGCCTTGACATTTTGAAAGATGTGGTAAGAAGGCCTTAAATTGGCAGAGCCAGTGTATAACATCCATCTGGACAAACTCTACCTGCTCTCTCCTCAACCTCACCTGTTCAACCTGCTTCTCCCAACATTCTGCACTTGCTGCTTTTGATATTTTTATTCCCTTAGCAAGAACCCTCTGACAGTGCGGCACTCCCTCAGTACTGACCCTCTGACAGTGCAGCACTCCCTCAGTACTGACCCTCTGACAGTGCAGCACTCCCTCAGTACTGACCCTCTGACAGTGCAGCACTCCCTCAGTACTGACCCTTGACAGTGCAGAACTCCCTCAGTACTGACCTCCGAACGTGCAGCACTCCCTCAGTACTGACCCTCTGACAGTGCAGCACTCCCTCAGTACTGACCCTTGACAGTGCAGAACTCCCTCAGTACTGACCTCCGAACGTGCAGCACTTCCTCAGTACTGACCCTCTGACAGTGCAGCACTCCCTCAGTACTGACCTCCGAACGTGCAGCGCTCCCTCAGTACTGACCCTCTGACAGTGCAGCACTCCCTCAGTACTGACCTCCGAACGTGCAGCGCTCCCTCAGTACTGACCCTCTGACAGTGCAGCAGTCCCTCAGTACTGTCCCTTTGACAGTGCGGTACTCCCTCAGTACTGACTCTCTGACGGTGCAGCATTCCCTCAGTACTGACCCTCTGACAATGCAGGACTCCCTCAGTACTGCCCCTCTGACAGTACAGTACTCCCTCAGTACTGACCCTCTGACAGTGCAGCACTCCCTTTGTACTGCCCCTCTGACAGTGCAGCACTCCCTCAGTACTGCCCCTCTGACAGTGCGGCACTCCCTTTGTACTGACTCTCTGACAGTGCGGCACTCCCTCAGTACTGACCCTCTGACAGTGCAGCACTCCCTCAGTACTGACCCTCTGACAGTGCAGCACTCCCTCAGTACTGACCCTCTGACAGTGCAGCACTCCCTCAGTACTGACCCTCTGACAGTGCAGCACTCCCTCAGTACTGACCCTCTGACAGTGCAGCACTCCCTCAGTACTGACCCTCTGACAGTGCAGCACTCCCTCAGTACTGCCCCTCTGACAGTGCGGCACTCCCTTTGTACTGACCCTCTGACAGTGCAGCGCACTCCTTTAGTACTGTGTCAGTGTGTACAATATGTGGTGATCCTTGTTGTCAGTATAGTGTGTGTGTCAGTGTGTACAGTATGTGGTGATCATTGACCCCACCGTCCTCATTACAGGAGATCAGTAAAAAGGTATACAGGGGTATGCTTGACCTTCTCAAGTGCTGTGTGTCCAGCCTGGAGCATTCATATAGCAACTCTGGCCTGGGAGGGATGGCCAGTGTGTTCACACTGCTGGAGATCGCCCACACTCATTACTACAATAAAGGTAAGCTTGAGGTTTCAGTAATCTGAAAGTGGACAGTATGTAATACAGAATTGGAGAGAAACTGTACAGGAGGAATAAAGAGGTCATTGGCTAAGGTTTAGAGGATTGGTCACCCTGCTATAATGCACAAAGGAATCTCTGAACAGGAGGTCTTATCATCCTTTAAACCATAATTCAGTTCAATCTTAGCTCATTAATTTCTTGATGCCAATTTCCCGCATTTGCTCCGTTATTCCTTCATACCCGGAATTTATGAACATCGATCCATCTCAGTGTTCCTGTTGTGTTCCCCAAATTTTTAGACAGTGTTCTAAATCATTAGTGAAATTTGTTTGACTGTGTCCCCGATAAGAAGGGAAAGGCCTGAATTGGCATTGAGACCCATTTTGTCCATTAATTGCAGAAACGGTGGATCACAGTCCATGGGCTGGATTCTCTGATTTGAAGACTAAGTGCTGATGCCGGTGTGGGAACAGTGGCATTTTACGCCTGAAAAAATGGTGCAAAAGCTGCACCGATCCTCTGTTGGGTGGGGGGGCCCCGGCTTTAGCTGCAGATACGGCCGGAGAATTTGCCAGTTTCGTGGCCGTGCATGCGCTCAGCAGCCGCCTGCAGCGTTGGCGACATGCGACATGATGCTGGCCTGCCAAATAATGTCCCCCTTTGGCCAGGATCGCCAACCCCGGACCACCGGTCCCTGCCAAAGCCCCCCCTGCCTGCGGAACGGCTGCCGCCCTACTGTGGCGGTGCTGGACTCAGTCCGCAGCCGCCATGCTGGGGTCATGAAAATAAATAGCGTGAGTGACCCACGCCGTCAGGAACTCGGGCCATCGGGGGCGGAGGTAACGTCCTGAGACCGTCCCGATGTACTCTGCATATACACCATGTTGAAGGGGGTGGAGCATCGCAAAAGCGGCACCGCCCCCGATTTTGCCGCAAACTGGGATTCTCTGGCTGATCACCGAACATGATTTTGACGTCAGAGACTGGAGCATTCCTCCCCATATCTTTACATCCTGTACATTACCTTCCCTGAATTTGTCCATTATCTCTGGGGAAGCCTGCACAATCTGCAGCCTTGCTTTGCGTGGCACAGCCATCAGGTACACTGAAACCCCACATCAGATACAGCCTATACTGTCTGTTAAATAGGACCAGGCACAAACCATGCTCTCTAATAAGGCGTACATCTATGACTTCCATCTATCCCTCTATTAGCTGGGTAACTCTGTTAAAGCAGTGTTTCTGATGTACCATCAATTGAACGCGAGACGAGTTGCTGTACAAAAGTATGGCTTTAATCAGCTAGATGTTAGCCCTGCGGTCGATTACAGTATAAGGACGACCGCCAGGAGTACTGGGTATTTATACCCCGCCCTGGAGGCGGGGTTAACTCAGCCTCTCGACCAATCGGGGAGCCGTCACATGACTGGTCTCAACCAATCGGTCGAGAGGCACATGACCGACCAGGGCCAATGGTAAGCCGGTGTTCTGCACCAATGGCAGGCAGCTATGCTAATCATACCACCACATTCACCCCTTGCGGAGAAAGAAGCCGGGGGGGGTGAAGAGAGAACTGGCGGGGGGAAGGGGGGGGAGGAAGAGAGAACTGGTGGTATGAGTAGTAATGAGAGAAGGAAAAAAAATGTATCCTTGGCTTCCCACTGGCCCAGACATTTAACAACAGTACATACTGTCTATACAAGGTCCATGGTGGTGTTGAAAGTTAAATGGACTTGATCAGCCTTTTCATTGCCCATGACGTCCTGGCAGACCACCGCAGGGGAGTTGGTGATGCTGGTTCAGCCGATGGTGGTGGTTCAGCCGATGTCCTGGACTCCGGGAGCGATGGTCCTCGAACTGTCTCCGTAACCCGGGCTGGTGGTGGAGGCGCCATGGATGGGGGAGGGGTGGCCTGGGTGGGGCGCTGGGGGAAAAAGAACTGTGGTGAAGGGGGGGAGGGCCGCACGCCGGCGGGTGCCAGGTCCTGGAGGGAGACCTTGTCCTGCCGACCGTCGGGGTACTCCACATGCGCATACTGCGGGTTAGCGTGGAGTAACTGGACTCGTTCCACCAACGGGTCGGACTTGTGCACCCGCACATGCTTCCGGAGCAAGATGGGTCCGGGGGCGGCCAGCCACGTCGGGAGAGGGGATCCGGAGGACGACTTCCTGGGGAAAACAAGAAGACGTTCATGAGGTGTCTGATTAGTTGTGGTACAGAGGAGTGAGCGGATAGAATGTAGGGCATCGGGGATAGCCTCTTGCCATCGGGAAATAGGGAGATCTCTGGACCGGAGGGCCAGTAGTATGGTCTTCCAGATGGTACCATTCTCCCGCTCGATCTGTCCGTTACCCCGAGGGTTATAGCTGGTCGTCCTGCTAGAGGCAATGCCCCTGCTGAGCAGGAATTGACGCAGCTCGTCGCTCATAAATGAGGACCCCCGATCGCTATGTATGTACGCGGGGTAGCCGAACAGGGAGAAGATGGAGAGGAGGGCCTTCATGACGGTCGATGTGGTCATGTCGGGGCAGGGAATGGCGAAGGGGAAGCGGGTGTATTCATCGATTACCGTCAGGAAGTAAATGTTGCGGTTGCTAGAGGGAAGGGTCCCCTTGAAGTCAATGCTGAGACGTTCGAAGGGGTGGGATGCTTTGATCAGATGCGCGCGCTCGGGGCGGTAGAAGTGCGGTTTGCACTCTGTGCAGATGTGGCAGTCACGGGTTACTGACCTGACTTCCTCGATGGAGATGAAATGATAGAAACGGGTCACCCCTGGATGGCAGAGGTCTGCGTGGAGGGAGCGGAGGCGGTCTACCTGCGCGCTGGCGCAGGTACCGCGGGGCAGGGCATCAGGAGGCTCATTGAGCTTCCCAGGATGATACAAGATATCGTAGTTGTACGTGGACAACTCAATCCGCCACTGTAAGATCTTGTCGTTCTTAATCTTGCCCCTTTGTGCATTATCAAACATGAAGGCTACTGACCGTTGGTCTCTGAGGAGGGTAAACTTCCTGCCGGCCAAATAGTGCCTCCAATGTCGCACAGCTTCGACTATAGCCTGGGCTTCCTTTTCCACAGAGGGGTGGCAGAGTTCGGAAGCCTGGAGGGTTCTGGAGAAGAAGGCCACGGGTCTGCCCGCTTGGTTCGGGGTGGCTGCCAGAGGTACTTCTGATGCGTCGCTCTCGACCTGGAAGGGGAGGGACTCGTCGATGGCGCGCATCGTGGCCTTTGCGATGTCCGCTTTGATGCGGCTAAAGGCCTGGCAGGCCTCTGACGACGGCGGGAAGGTCGTGGACTGAATGAGGGGACGGGCCTTGTCGGCGTAATTGGGAACCCATTGGGCGTAGAATGAGAAGAACCCCAGGCAGCGTTTGAGGTTATTGGGGAGAGGGAGTTCCATCAGGGGGCGCATGCGTTCAGGGTCGGGGCCTATCATTCCGTTACGCACAACGTAGCTGAGGATGGCTAGACGGTCGGTGCTAAACACGCACTTATCCTTGGGTTAAAGAGTTTTGCGGTTTGGAGGAATTTTCGGAGGTTGGTGTCATGGTCCTGCTGGTCGTGGCCGCAGATGGTGACGTTATCGAGATACGGGAAGGTAGCCCGTAATCCGTACTTGTCGACCATTCGGTCCATCTCCCGTTGGAAGACCGAGACCCCATTTGTGACACCGAATGGAACCCTGAGGAAGTGGTAGAGGCGTCCATCAGCCTCGAAAGCGGTGTACTTGCGGTCACTCGCGCGGATAGGGAGCTGGTGATATGCGGACTTAAGGTCCACAGTGGAGAAGACTTTGTATTTCGCAATCTCGTTTACCATGGCGGAAATACCGGGGAGAGGATACGCGTCCAGTTGCGTAAACCGGTTGATGGTCTGGCTATAGTCGATGACCATCCGGTTTTTCTCCCCAGTCCGGACCACCAGCACCTGGGCTCGCCAGGGACTGTTGCTGGCCTCGATGACCCCTTCCTTCAGCAACCTCTGGACCTCGGACCTGATGAAGGATCGGTCCTGGGCGCTGTACCGTCTGCTCCGGGTCGCGACGGGTTTGCAATCGGGGGTGAGATTAGCAAACAAGGAGGGGGGGTCCACTTTGAGGGATGCGAGGCTGCAGACAGTGAGGGGGGTATAGGGCCCCGAATTGGAAGGTCAAGCTCTGCTGTTTGCACTGGACGTCCAGTCCTAGGAGTGCTGGTGCGCATAGGTTGGGGAGGACAAGGAGTTTATAATTTTTAAAAACCTTCCCTTGGACCGTGACGTCCGCGATGCAGCACCCGGTGATGCTGACGGAGTGCGAACCTGAGGCTAACCCGATTTTGTGTTTTACAGGGTGGACAGGGAGTGCGCAGCGTCTTACCGTGTCAGGGTGTACAAAGCTTTCCGTGCTCCCGGAGTTCAGCAGGCAACCCGTCTCGTGCACGTTGAGGTGGATTAGCGTCATCGTCTTGGCGAGCGTGCGTGGACGTGACTGGTCGAGCTGAATGGCCGCAAGCCATGGAGAAGATCCATTGTCGTAGTCGTCGTCGGCCGAGTAGGTGCTGGCAGGACCTTGTGTGCCAGTCCAGGATGGCGGTGCCCAGGATCCGCACGTGGAGTCGGGGCCCCAAGATGGTGGCGCCCAGGACCCGCACGTGGAGTCGGGGCCCCAAGATGGCGGCACCCAGGACCCGCACGTGGAGTCGGTGCCCCAGGATGGCGGCGCCCAGGACCCGCACGTGGAGTCGGTGCCCCAGGATGGCGGCACCCAGGACCCGCACGTTGCGTCCGGGGCCCAAGATGGCGGCACCCGCGGGACCCTCGTGGTTGCTGGGGGCGGGGTTAGCGGTGCCGGCGGGCCGATCGGAGCGGCTGAGAGCGGGGGCAAAGAGGCGCGCAGGGGCCCGGAGGTGGGGGGGGGGGAGAGATTGGCGCGGTGCGCTGGAAGGGCCCGGAAAGGCCCGGAGGAGGAGATCCCCGGTCGCTGCGCGGCACAGCAGCGACCAATTTGGCCTGGAAGACTGACAAAAAATGGCCCTTCTTCCCGCAGCTCTTACAAAAGGGCGGAGCGGGCCGGGCAGCGTGGGCGAGGGTGTTTGGCGAACCCACAGAAATAGCAGCGGGGCCCCGCGGACCTGTCGGGGTATCCCGCGGCGCAGGCCTGAGGGGGGTCGGGAGCGGCGGGTGGCGGTGGGGAAGCGTGCCAGGAGGCCCAGGGCGCTGCAGTGCGGCTGGGGACAGAGGCGCGGGCGTTTAAGTCGGCGACCTCCAGGGAGGTGAAGAGAGTCCGTACCTCAGTTAGGCTGAGATCGTCCTTTTCCAGCATCCGCTGGCGGATAGCGGCGGACTGCATCCCAGCCACGTAAGCAAAAGTTCCATGTGCTCAGTGGCTGAAACTTGGAGACAGGTGCAATTCCTCCCCAGGACAGCGAGGGCCTGGTAAAAATCGTCTAAGGACTCACCGGGGAGCTGTTGTCTGGTAGCCAGCAGATGTCGGGCGAACACTCGGTTTACCGGCTTAAGAAACTGTCCTTTCAGCTTATCCATGGCCGCATCGTAATCTTTTTCCTCCACTATCATCGCGTAGGCCGCCATGCCCACGCTGGAATGGAGAATATGAAGCTTCTGTGCCATGGTGGGGGGGCTGCTTGCAGACGCCAGGTAGCCATCGAAACACGCCAGCCAATGCTTGAAGATTTCCGATGCGTTCTGAGTTTGCGGGCTGATGCGGAGGCATTCGGGCTTGATCCGGAGCTCCATCTTCAAATTTCTAGCTGATTAAATTGATGTACCATCAATTGAACGCGAGACGAGTTGCTGTACAAAAGTATGGCTTTAATCAGCTAGATGTTAGCCCTGCGGTCGATTACAGTATAAGGATGACCGCCGGGAGTACTGGGTATTTATACCCCGCCCTGGAGGCGGGGTTAACTCAGCCTCTCGACCAATCGGGGAGCCGTCACATGACTGGTCTCAACCAATCGGTCGAGAGGCACATGACCGACCAGGGCCAATGGTAAGCCGGTGTTCTGCACCAATGGCAGGCAGCTATGCTAATCATACCACCACAGTTTCTTTGAATTGTATTGACCGTTCAGTTGGTTGTTAGGTTCCTGATTTCTGTTCATTCTGTTTCTACCCACCCCTCTCCCTAATCCAGAACCTGACAAGAGGAAACGCAGTCCGACGGAGGGAGCTGCAGTGCCAGGTATTAAGGAGCCTGTACTCTTGAAAGGGGAGATGAAACAGCCCAGTGTGCCAATGACCCACCTGCAACTCCCACTGAAAGCTCCAGTCAGCAAGGAGCCGGGCGAGTATGACACCCGGAGTCTGAATGAAGAAAATTTTGTTGCTTCCATCGGTGTGTATTGCATGGGGACACATTTTATAGCACACTCAAGATTATGGCTATCGACTCGAGTCCCACAATCATTCTGTGATTAGAAACCAAATAGATGAGCAGTGATAGGCCAATACAGACACTTCCAGCCTGGGATAACTCCAGGCTGCAGTGGGATCTGTATAACTGCTCTGAAGCCTGTGATCAATCAGGCTGAAGTGAGGCCTGTACATTCACTGTCAGGCCTGGGATTAGTCCAAGCTGTAGTGAGGCCTGTACAGACACTGCCAAGTCTGAGATTAGACCAGACTGCAGTGGGACCTGTACAGGCACTGTCAAACATGAGATAAGACCAGACTGCAGTGGGACCTGTACAGGCACTGTCAAGCCTGAGGGAAGACAGGCTGTAGTGGGACCTGTACAGAGACTGCCAGGCCTGAGGGAAGACAGGCTGTAGTGGGACTTGTACAGACACTGTCAGGTCTGAGATATGACTGGGCTGTAGCAAGGCTGTGTAGACACTGCCAGGCCTGAGATCAGTCCAGGCTGCAGTGGGGCCTCTACAGATACTGTCAGGCCTGAGATATGACCGGGCTGTAACAAGGCCTGTGTAGACACAGTTAGGTCTCGAACAGCCTAAGCTGTAGTGAGACCTGTACAGACGCTGCTAGGCCTGAGATAAGACCAGGCTGGAGTAATGTTTGTATATTTCCTGCCAGGTTGGTATTGATAGCTGAGATGGTAGAGTTCTGAATGTAGGCATGCATTGTCCAGTGGTAGCCTATTTGCTTAAATTCTGGTCACCGTGTGGGTGGTCAGACACTCAGACACAGTAGAAGTTTAGTTCAGTTGTGTAGTGGATCCAATGCCAGCCATGAAACTCAAAGATGAGGCTGGTTAACGGCTTCTGAGGGAAGCACATTACCGCAGTATGTTCCTTAGCAGGTGAACTTTATCCAGCTTCTGCATAGTTGAGGGAAGAGGCATAATTTGCACCTGTTTTTGAAGGGGTGAGCATGTTCATTACAGGGTGCTGACTATCCTGAGGCCCTTTTTTATTCCTTTTCACCCCAACTATTATTATTATTAACTAACTTTGACCTGTGGGCAATGAATGATGCTTAAATGCTGTGCCACCTCTGTCATGCCGTTGTTGTACCCGGCCAGGTTAGAGTATGCTGACCTATGGAACTGGGCATTGAGCCCAACCCTTCCATAATGCGTCAGCTGCACAGAAGTATGTTCAATCCAGCACCCAGCAAGAGGTGCCTTTTCAATCTGTCTGCATGAATCTGGCAGGCGACTGCTGTGGGGTTATAGTAGCTGCTGCAGCTATGGGTGCCTTGATGGAACAGCAATTTAGTTCAGGGCTGCAGTGAATAACTCCAGACCTGTCACTCAGTTAGCATCGAGTCAAACCAGAAGCAGCCCATTCAGCACATCTTAACTGAGCTGATCCTTTGAAGGAGCAATCATGCTTGGTCCCGCAACTCTCTTTTTTTGTCTAGATACGGGAAAGTTCCTCCTCATCATTCTAAGAAGTTAGGACCTAGGAGCTGCAGAAGCCCATTTAGCCAACCTACTTGCTCCATTGTTCAATAACACCAGGTTGATCTCTTACTGCAGCTTCAACTACCCGCACTCTCCCCAGAACCATTATTACCCCAAAATCTATCTTCAATGTTCAGTTGATCCCAGGCTATTTGGCAAAGTATGAAATTATACACTAATACTTCATCAGAGGTTTATGAACAGAATGCATATGATTGCTTTCGACCTCCTCGTCCTGTGTCCCAATTATTTTGATTAGCATAAGTAACCAAGTAAACTAAATCAAATGAATTCCCTGAAAGGGGAAACTGCCCTGAACAAAAAGTGAATCACAAATGAGACTTAAAACATTAAACCAAAATGTGACTAAAAGGGTCAGTAAGGCATTCCAGCCACTGCAGTCTCGATGATGCCAGTGGACACCGCATGCTCCCTCTCCAGGGTCACCTGGCCGCGAATGTGGCCACGGCAGAAGAGCAGACTGTCAGGTTGGACAACCCTCTTGGTCACCCGCTGACTGGGCCTGTTGATGGCAAGTTTGGACTCTGTCTCTCTTTATACTCTTGGCAGTATATTGAGTAAAGTAAAACAATTAGCAAATTAACCAATTAATAAGATTGATAACCTCTTAAAGGGAGATCTCGTGCTTGTATATTTAATTCAACAGTTCCCTTCACCTGTGTATCTTAATGTAATTCATGTACTATTAACATTTAATCCTTTTGTCTTGGGTCCACTCACCAATGGAGCGTACAGAGCTCTCTCTGATAGAGAATTCCAAAGATTTCCAATCCTCTGAGGGAAGAAATTTCTCCTCCTGTCAGTCCTTCTGAGACTGTAACCCTGTGACCTAGACTGTCCAGCCAAGGAAATCGACCTCTCGGCATCAAACCCCTTAGAGTTTTTATAAGTTTCAGTCAGATCATCTCTTGGTTCTTCTAAACTTCGGGGAATGTGAGCTTAGTCTACTCAATCTCTGCTCATAAGACAATCCATTCAACCCAGGAAACACTCGAGTAAACCTTTACTCCACTCCCTGTGGGGCAAGTGTGCCCCTTTCTTGGGTAAGGAGAACAAAACTGCTCACTTCTCCAGGTGTGGCCTCACTAAAACCTTTCACCGCTGTAATCAGGCTTCTTTGTACTTTTTGTCAATCCCCTAGGAACAAAAGGCAACATATCTTTTCCATATTATCATGTGCCGGTCAACTCCCTTTCACATTACAGAGCATCAGCTTCCACTACTTTTTCAGGTAGAGCATTCCACACCCTGACAACAGTGAAAAAACTCTTAATTTACCCTCATTTTGAATCTCTGACCTCGAATTATTGATCCACTCACCAAAGGGAATTGTTTTTCTCTGTCCATGCCACCAAAACATAATTTACAAATCTCAATTAGGTCACCTCTTAATTTTCTCTGTTCCAAAGTGAACAGTCTTAACGTTTCTAATCTCTCCTCCGAATTGAGGTCGGACATCAGCAGTAGCGTGCTGGTAAACATTCTCTCTTTCTTTCCAGGGTCTTTACTTTTTTCCTGAAGTCTAGAATTATCCATATGCTCACAAGTACCACCAGTGCCCCTTCCAGGACACTGCTAACCATTACATAGTGTCCCTTGGTCTGTCACTATATTTGTCCCTTTAAAGGTCGTCCTCTTCAACTCTTTCTTACCATCAGTTGGTCCTTCTCCCCCGGTGTGTCTCTTGGAGGAAGACTACGTCAGCCCTCAGGCTTTTCAGGTGGGCAAAGACTTTGGATGTTTTCACTGGACCGTTAAGTCCCTTGAAGTTCCAGGTGACTATCCTGATGGTGGTTTCTGTTCATACCCTCCCCTGCAGGATCAGCCTGGTTAATGTGGTTGTGCCCCTGCATGCTGGGGTTTCCCTTAGTTTGGCCCATCCAAGATGGCCGTAGTTGTTTTCTTTGTTTCAGCCATCCCCATGCATGACCTGTTGTAACCATCAATCTACCCTTCCACCCCCACCTCTCCCCAATTTCCCCCCCAGGATCCTCTACCCTTACCGACTCCCCTCCCAGTGCTCCTGCTGGCCCCTCACCCGCCTCTCCCTCCCTTGCCCTTCTCCCTCACCCTTCCCCCTCACCCTTCCCCCTCACCCTCCCCCCCCCCGACCTGTTGTTCTTCACCCCGCACTCTGCCAGGCGCTCGCGCTCTCTCTCTCTCTCTCTCTCTCTCTAGAGAAAGTGCTAAGCCGTGCCCTCCCTTCTTACTTCCATGTTCTTGCACGTTCGCCAGATTGGTGGCTCCTCCCTGAGAGCATTTTCTCCTACTTTTCACCCCTGTTTTGTTCCTCCCTCCCATAGAATTTACAGTGCAGAAGGAAGCCATTCGGCCCATCGGGTCTGCACCAGCCCTTGGAGGAACACCTTTCTTAAGTCCACACCTCCACTATCCCCGTCGTGCCCAGTAACCCCACCTAACCATTTTGGACACTAAGGGCAATTTATCATGGCCCTTACTCGACTGCACGTCTTTGGACTGTGGGAGGGAACAGGAACACCCGGAGGAAACCCACGCAGAGACGGGGAGAAAGTGCAGATTCCGCACAGACAGTGACCCAAGCTGGGAATCGAACCTGGGACCCTGGAGCTGTGAAGCAACTGTGCTAACCACTATGCTACCATGTTATAATGCTGCCTCCTACACCTGAATCTAGATCATTTAGAAAAAATTGCAAAGAGAAATGGACCCAAACCTCACCCTTGGGGAACATCAGAGCCGCGAGGTTTTGCTACAGCTTTATAAAACTCTAGTTAGACCATATTTGGAATATTGTGTCCAGTTCTGGTTGCGTCATTATAGGAAGGATGTGGAAGCTTTGGAGAGGGTGCAGTGGAGATTTACCAGGATGCTGCCTAGACTGGAGGGCATGTCTTATGAAGAAAGGTTGAGGGAGTCTTTTCTCACTGGAGCGAAGAAGGCAGAGAGGTGACTTGATAGAGGTGTACAAGGTGATGAGAGGCATGGATAGAGTGGATAACCAAAGACTTTTCCTCAGGGTGGAAATGGCTGTCACGAGGGGACATAATTTTAAGGTGATTGGAGGAAGGTATAGGGGAGATGTCAGAGGTAGGTTCTTTGCACAGAGAGTGGTGGGTGTGTGGAATGCACTGCCAGCAGAGGTGGTGGAGCCAGAGTCATTAGGGACATTTAAGCGACTCTTAGACAGACACATGGACAACAGTAAATTGAAGGGGGGTAGGTTAGGTTGATCTTAGATTAGGATAAATGATTGGCACAAGATCGTGGTCTGAAGGGCCTGTATTGTGCTATACTGTTCTGTATTCTATCACTGCAAACTACACCCAGTCTGAAAAACCTCCATCCAACCTCACCATTGTCACTGAGCCAATTCTATATTTATACTGCCACTTTCTCCTTAATTTCCCTGGCTTCCATCTTCTTAGTAAGCCTGCTGTGTGGCACTTTTATCATGTGCCTTCTGAAAGTCCATATGTACAACATCTACTGCGCTACCTTGATCAACCTTCTACGTTACCTTATGGAAGAATTGAATGAAACCAGTCGGACCCCATTTTCCGGTAACAAATCCATCCTGGCTGTACACGATTCCAAATGAAATTTTACTTAATCCCCACTGAGTATTTCCAACAATTTTCCTACCACTGGCTAATTGATCTGTAGTTTCCTGGTTCATTCCTCTCTTCTTGAATATTGGTATAACATTAGTAACTCCCCAGTCTCTGCCACTTCTCTTGTATCCAGTGAGGAGTGAAAGATCGTGACCAATACCTCTGCTTCTTTCAGCAACTTAGCACACATTCCATCTGGACCACGAGAACTGATCTTTTTAGCACCTCTTGCCCAATATTTCCTGTCCATAGCATTGCTCACCCCTTTCAGCATAATCTTAAAATTCTCTGCTATGTGTAGAGGATACAAACTATTTGTTTAATGCTCTAGCTGTGTCTTCTACCCTGAATCTAAATTTCTCTTGGGGTCCTTAACAAAACAGACTGAACATGTGCCCAAGCTAACCGTTTATACTTTATCATCTCATAATGCTTTCGGGTTCATTTTAATCTTGCCCTCTATTAACTTTTTCAGGTTCCCCCAGTACTTGATGTAATCTTTCTGCTCCTGGCATTTGTCATTAGCCTCTTTTTCCCCACCTGTTTTTCATTTGTTTTCCATTGTCATCCAGGACACATGAACTTTGGGTGCTCTACCTTTTCCTTTAAAGGAATATGCATGGTTTGTGCCTGAATGATATCTTCCTGAGGACACAGACAAGGACAAGGTTCTCCCAGGGTTGGGTGGAATTGTCCTCTGATTTCCTTCCCTCCCCTATCTCTAACCTCACATTCCCTCCATTAATCACACCATCCTTGGCCATCTGGAACACCAAAGGGAAGAAAGGCATTTCTGAATCTAACAGTTGAGGAAACATTTGGTTATGATCCTGGACTGTGGGGAATCACTATTGCTGTGCAGGGAGCTTTGGGGCTGAGGGCGCTTCTGTTTACTTTGTATCACGATGTCGGAGAGTAGGAAACCTTGCTGCAGAGCTGCGGTTTCTCAGACTACTTGGTAATGTGGGTCATGCAGACAAATTCATGCTTCACCGATTCTCATGTAATCCTCAGGAAGCCATGTCCATTTGGGAATGGCTTCTTCCCGGTCATGTTGTGTCCTCCATTCCACCTATTCAACCAATCTCTGACTCTCTGTCTTTCTTTCCTGCTTGCAATGCATCTTGGGTTGTAGAGTTGTGGAACAAGCACCAGGATATGAGAAAACAAAAAGCTTTGGAAAAACAGAGTAAGGAATTTGCCAACTCAGACCTCGTACAAAGTACTTCCTACTTTTAGAGCTAGACACCCTAGCTGTGTCTCCTGTTTGAATCATAGTCCTTTGCAATCTGTGCTTTAGACTCATTGCTTTCACCTGTAGATATGCTGTTGGGTTTGTCTCTCTCTTTCCTGCTTTCTCTCTCTCTCTCTTTAACTCACACTCTCCCCATCATCTCTTTCCAGCTTGCTCTCTCTTTTCCCTTCCTCCCCCTCTTTCTGTCTGTCTGTCTGTCTCTCTCTCTCTCTCTCTCTCTCTCACACTCTGTCACCCCTTAAACTTATGGGACGCAGATGTGAGGGAGCGGAGGGGTGAGCTCATTGCTGTGTAGTTACAACGCATGCTTACATACAAGTTGGCCAATAGGCCCTTCGGCCTGATGCCACCCGGCACAGGACCAAATGCGCCAGTGTTAGTTTTGCTCTTTGTCTTCCAGTGCTGCCCTTTGAACTCATTGACTTCAGCTTCATGGGTTGTGGCATGCTCTTTCAAAATGATTAGACTTTGGGACTCGCCAGTTTCATATGTTACAAGTAATCGATAACCACCTCATACTTTATGGGCTAAATTGGTAACCAGGAACAGTGTAAAACTGCTGTGGACGTTGATAGGAGTATTTGTAGGTGACATCTGGGATCTGGGCACCTGGTGAGAAGACAGTAGCAAAACCTCAGCTTAAAATCCAGTGAGACATCAAGAGAGTAAATAGTGAACGGTTATTTCTGCTGACTGGTAACAAGGGCTACAGGTAGGGTGAAGATATCAAAAATATTGTCTCACTGGCACGCTTTACTTTTAGAAGGAAGAATATGAAATTATATGTGGGAAGAGCAGGGAGATGGGATTTGGGAGAAAAATCCAAAGACAGTCTTAACTGTTTACAGAGTTGGATAGTTTGTAGGTGGGTGATTTTAAATTACAGGACTGCTTTTGGCACAATTGGTTGGTTTGTGTGAATTGTTATCAGCCAAGGAACTGGTAGTTAGCAGGGTTGATCTGGGTGGATGACTGTATGGAGCATGACTATCATTGACAGAGCTGGTAGGTTTGGGTGGATGGTCTTAGTGCGATCCCAGTGATTTTCCGTCTGTGTGATAACCTGAGGGACCACCATTTAACTGTGTTAACATTGGTGTGAACGCTGAAGCATTTGAAGAGAGCCATGGACATTGAAACGATACCTGATGAACACCACCACATCAACGTATCCCTCTCAAATCTGTAGCATTGGAACACAAACAGCTTTGGTCTCTGGTTTCCTTAGAAGCTTTACCAGCCTGACACTGGGTAAAGTTGGGGGTGCTGTGACTAAGTACAGGTTGTGGATGGGTATGGTTCATCTCCCCACACGTTGATGTGAATCTCTTGGCCACAGGTACTGAGGGTTCCAAACACTTGCCCGACTTGGATCCAGATGAGAAGAAGTCACAAATCAGTGCGGATAGTGGCTTGAGTGCGACAAGCTCCCAGGTAAGTGCTTGTTACTCATTGGCAAAGTGAGAATGAACCTGCATTGCAATGAGCCCTGTTTGCAATCACTTGACTGTATCGTGAGCTAGTGTTGCAGAATAAAAGCAAAATACTGTGGATGCCGGAGACTTGAAGTACAAACAGAAACTGCTGGGAAAGCTCAGCAGGTCTAGAAGTGCCTGTGAAAAGAGAAACAGAGTTAATGTTTCAAGTCTGGTGTTGCTCTTTGGAAGTGAAGCTGCAGATCTGCTGATCCTTTCCAGCACGGCACTGT
The DNA here is from genome assembly GCF_902713615.1 of Scyliorhinus canicula. Taxonomy (NCBI): domain Eukaryota; kingdom Metazoa; phylum Chordata; class Chondrichthyes; order Carcharhiniformes; family Scyliorhinidae; genus Scyliorhinus; species Scyliorhinus canicula. The sequence goes on from NC_052154.1 coordinate 97,393,569, forward strand.
AATATTGTCAGGTCCCATTATAGGAAATTATTAGATTTCCCCAGGGGATAGTGTTACAGCCGAGATGGGAGACATTCACTCTCCACCAGTCACAGCATAGGTTTCAATGATGTTTCCGGTTACCTGCACAGCCAAATAGTAATCTCAGAATAACAACTCAGTGCCCAGGTTTCTTTAATAAACAACAACATTATTAGTTTATTGTAGTTTTCTGGGCATGGTTTTTTCAAAGCCATGAACCACCATGTGACCTTTTGTACACAGTCCACCCAGGGTTGAGAGGTTTCCAGCTTTAAAACTGCTGAATTTCCTTTTCTGTAAAATGCTGTCTTTTCCAGAAGCAGCAGCAACCAGTGTCCTTCCAAAAAACCTATTTTCTATGATTAAAGTCGCGATAGTCCCAGGTGACCATAGGCTGCTTTCCCCTTTGAGGGGGGGAGCTGATTGGTGGAGGTTTAACCTGAGGGTCACCACAACTCAGACACTTGAGAAGGCAATAACTTCATGAATAACATTAGCTGGTACGGGAATTAGACCCACACTTGTTGGCCTCAGCTGTCCCTCCGATTGAGCTAAAATGGCCCCCGGGTTTCGAGTCCTTGAAGATTAACCATTTTCTGTGATTAAAGTGTTTATAACAATAGTAACTTGGGATTGTGGATTCAAATGTCTTTGTGTGAATGGAGCCTGGGCAAGTGGAGAGTGAGTGGCACATGAATGGAGCTGGGATGGGAGAAGGGTTGGGTGATGAATAATGCTGAAAGGAAACATTTTTAAACACTAGCGAGCCAGACTCATGGTTCTTTTTCTTTTCACTGACGGATGCGCTGACCGTCAGTAATCATTATGATGTGCTATCATGGAATCATAGAATTTACAGTGCAGAAGGAGGCTATTTGGCCCATCGAGTCTGCACCGACCCTTGGAAAGAGCACCTTACCTAAGCCCACACCTCTATCCTATCCCCGTAACCCCACCCCAACCCAACCTTTTTGGACACCTAACCTGCTCATCTTTGGACTGTGGGAGGAAACCGGAGCACCCGGAGGAAACCCACGCAGACACGGGGAGAAAGTGCAAACTCCGTACAGTGACCCAAGCCAGGAATCAAACAGGGGACCCTGGAGCTGTGAAGCAACTGTGCTACTGTGCCCTATCCCTGTCATTAGTTATATCATTGAAATGAAGTCCAGTGTGACTGTTTTCTAACGTGTAAATCATTGTACCTTTGGGTGAGTGGCTGTTTAACTGCAGCCATAGAGCTGTTTTTTATTAACAACTCAATAGCAAGTTGTGGTGTTTTATTGTTTTAATTTTTGGAATCCTTGCTTGTTAGCAGAATTTTGGGCAACATTGTTGAGGAAAGGTTGAAATAAAGTTAGGAATACAGAAGCTCTCTGGAATATGAAAGAAGTTGAACAAGAACTTCCGAAAGCAAGCATTGGTCCATTGCAATGTTTGGTGGCTGTACCATTTATTTATTGAGTAAACATCTTGTATCCCCAAAAGTTTCACCATTCTATTGAGGGATGTGTTTCCTGAATTCTGAGAGAGAGAGAGGGACATGTTTCCTGAATTTTGAGAGACACGTACGTGTTTCCTCAGTTTTTTTTTATTCGTTCATGGGACGTTGGCTGTTCCAGCATTTATTGCCCATCCCTAATTGTCCTCGAGGGTGCAGTTACAACCACGTTGCTGAACGTCTGGAGTCACATGTAGGCCAGGCCAGGTAAGGACAGCAGATTTCCTTCCCTAAAGGACATAAGTGAACAGATGGGTTTTCCCAACAATCGATAATGGTTTCATGGTCATCACTGGACTTTTTTTTAAATTCCAGATTTTTATTGAATTTAAATTTCACCATCTGCAGTGGTGGGATTCGAACCCGGGTCCCCAAAGCATTGCCCTGGGTTTCTGGTTTACTAGTCCTGTGACAATACCATTACACCACCAACTCCCCAATTCTAAGAGAGAGGGACGTATTTCCTGAATTTTGGAGGACATTATGATTTGAATTAATTTAAATTGAATTTTCTGACTCTCAGTCTGCTGACTGTAATTGAATATTTCTGTACTGCAAACCTCCCACTTATCAACCTTGCTTCACCCACCCTGCAAACCGGCTATGTTCTCCATTCGGCAACAGTTCACCCAGAGAGAAGCTTGCTTCAGAGGCAGGAGGAATGATGGAATAAGTGACACAAGATGGAATAAGTGACACAGAAGCAGGTTTAAGTGTTTGGGGTGATTAGAGTACAATGAGGAAGCTTGCATTCTCAATTGGGGATGAAGGTCGGGAGAATGCATGCAAGGAAAGAGACAGTACTTGCAACTACCATGCTCTTGAATACCAGTGATTAGTACATCATATTAAGACCGGTTGAACCAACCATGCATTTAGGTGGTTTTGAATTTAAATTGTTCTTCTTTTTGGTGTTGCTTGGTAATACTCTCCTTTATTCTTCTGCCCTCTTTCCTTCTCGTTTCTTGCTCTCCCTTCCCCAACCCGCCAATCACCCTTCGATGGTGCCAGAAGAGTGACAGCGAGTCTATCACCAGCTCCGAACCGCCTGCACTCACCAGGAGTACCAGTCAAGAATCAGAAAGCAGCACCGTGGTAGGGCAGTGACAAGCTGGGGTGTGTGCATGGTGTGTGCAGTGGGGCAAGCTGTATTGTCTGATAAATAATCCCACTTCCGTCCAATTCAACAATGAGCAGGAATCACCGAGTTGTTTCACAGAGATCTCAAGAATAGATAGCATTTACCCAACATGCTAAAACAAGGGCAGAGATTTGTGAGGAATGGGCTATCATTTTGAGATAAGGTACTGGTATATTAATGGTGCTCATTTTGAACAGGGGTGGGAGACAAATCCAGGCAATGTTCGATCCAGAAGTCTGACTCTCAGTTCTGTGTAACATGATGGACTCCATTATCAGAAGGTATCTTGGAGTTTCTGTACAGTAACCCAGTCAGCAACCTGGATTGAAAAGGAGATCAGTCCTCCTGCATTCTTTGAGCAAGTTGCGACTTAAACCCTGACATGTGCTCGAAGCCAACTTCTAAAGTTACGCGTGAAAAGATGTGTGGATTTGTGTAGATGCTGGCTATGATGTGAAGCTCTTTGAATATTGGTGTTGGGAAGTTCCCTGTGGACCAGTGTGGTGACTTTGATTAATTTCTAATTTATGTCATTAACCTTGACACCCCAATGTACAAATACAACAAACAGAAAAAGCAGTGGGATCTCAGGAAACGTTTCACAATTTACAGAACAATGAGGGCAAAATGCATCAAGGCAAATAGAAGTACTATGCGGAGGGAAAATAAAATAAAATGGACCACCACATCCACTCCATTAATGATGTTGAAAGAAATGAAATGAAATTAAAATCGCTTATTGTCACGAGTAGGCTTCAAATGAGGTTACTGTGAAAAGCCCCTAGTCGCCATATTCCGGCGCCTGTTCGGGGAGGCTGTTACGGGAATCGAACCGTGCTGCTGGCATGCTTGGTCTGCTTTCAAAGCCAGCGATTTAGCCCTGTGCTAAACAGCCCCTGAAGCTACACGTTTCAGTGGCCACTACAGTCAACTTGTCCAATCAGCTGAGCTAGGAAGGGGTTGAACTACAATAGTCAATATAATATAAATTAAAGAGTCCTGGTACAATTGAACAGGGCTCTGGTGGAATGGACATTGAATAGTGGATTCGGTTCTTGCTACTGAACTACAACAGATAGGGACAGTGGAGAGAAGAGCAACAAAGGGGTCTGACTTGAAGGAAAAGAAATAACAAAGAACTGTGCAGCACAGGAGCTGGCCCTTCGGCCCTCCAAGCCTGCGACGATCAGGATGCCTGTCTAAACTAAGTAAGAAGTCTTACAACACCAGGTTAAAGTCCAACAGGTTTGTTTCAAACACGAGCTTTCGGAGCACGGCTCCTTCTTCAGGTCATGTCTAAACTAAAACATTCTTAACTTCCGGGGTCTGTATCTCTATTGCCAACCTATTCATGTGTACGTCAAGATGCCTCTTAAAAGTCGCTAATGTATCTGCTTCCACCACTACCTCAGCTGTTATTTCCAGGCACTCACCACCCTCTATGTAAAAAAAAAAACTTATCTCTAAACTTTCTCCCTCACACCTTAAACCTATGTCCCAGTAATTGACTTTTCCACCCTGGGAAAAAGCATCTGACTATCCACTCCGTCCATGCCCCTCATAATTTTGTAAACCTCTACTTCGTTCCAGTGAAAACAATCTGAGTTTATCCTCTCCTCATAGCTAATATCCTCCAGAGCAGGCAACATCCTGGTAAACATAGTCTGTACCCCCTCCAAAGCCTCCACATCCTTCTGAAAGTGTGGCGACCAGAATTGTGCGCAATATTCCAAATGAGGCCTAACTAAGATTCTGTACAGCTGCAGCAGGACTTGACAATTTTTATACTCAATGCCCTGACCGAATTAAGGCAACTGTCCCTTCACTACCTTGTCCACCTGCATTGCTACTTTCAGTGATCTGTGGATCTATACTCCCAGATCCCTCTGCCTCTCAATAGTCCCAAGGGTTCTGCCATTTACCAAAATAGATTGGATAGAGGATCGGTTAATTAATAGAAAGCAAAGAGTTGGGATAAATGGGTGTTTCTCTGGTTGGCAATCAGTAGCTAGTGGTGTCCCTCAAGGATCCGTGTTGGGCCCACAATTGTTCACAATTTACATAGATGATTTGGAGTTGGGGACCAAGGGCAATGTGTCCAAGTTTGCAGATGACACTAAGATGAGTGGTAAAGCGAAAAGTGCAGAGGATACTGGAAGTCTGCAGAGGGATTTGGATAGGTTAAGTGAATGGGCTAGGGTCTGGCAGATGGAATACAATGTTGACAAATGTGAGGTTATCCATTTTGGTAGGAATAACAGCAAACGGGATTATTATTTAAACGATAAAATATTAAAGCATGCCGCTGTTCAGAGAGACTTGGGTGTGCTAGTGCATGAGTCACAGAAGGTTGGTTTACAAGTGCAACAGGTGATTAAGAAGGCAAATGGAATTTTGTCCTTCATTGCTAGAGGGATGGAGTTTAAGACTAGGGAGGTTATGTTGCAATTGTATAAGGTGTTAGTGCGCCCACACCTGGAGTATTGTGTTCAGTTTTGGTCTCCTTACTTGAGAAAGGATGTACTGGCGCTGGAGGGTGTGCAGAGGAGATTCACTAGGTTAATCCCAGAGCTGAAGGGGTTGGATTATGAGGAGAGGTTGAGTAGACTGGGACTGTACTCGTTGGAATTTAGAAGGATGAGGGGGGATCTTATAGAAACATTTAAAATTATGAAGGGAATAGATAGGATAGATGCGGGCAGGTTGTTTCCACTGGCGGGTGACAGCAGAACTAGGGGACATAGCCTCAAAATAAGGGGAAGTAGATTTAGGACTGAGTTTAGGAGGAACTTCTTCACCCAAAGGGTTGTGAATCTATGGAATTCCTTGCCCGGTGAAGCAGTTGAGGCTCCTTCATTAAATGTTTTTAAGGTAAAGATAGATAGTTTTTTGAAGAATAAAGGGATTAAGGGTTATGGTGTTCGGGCTGGAATGTGGAGCTGAGTCCACAAAAGATCAGCCATGATCTAATTGAATGGCGGAGCAGGCTCGAGGGGCCAGATGGCCTACTCCTGCTCCTAGTTCTTATGTTCTTATGTAGATGCGGGCAGGTTGTTTCCACTGGTAGGTGAAAGCAGAACTAGGGGGCATAGCCTCAAAATAAGGGGAAGTAGATTTAGGACTGACTTTTGGTGGAACGTCTTCACCCAAAGGGTTGTGAATCTGTGGAATTCGTTGCCCAATGAAGCAGTTGAGGCTTCTTCATTAAATGTTTTTAAGATAAAGGGATTAAGGGTTATGGTGTTCGGGCCGGAAAGTGGAGCTGAGTCCACAAAAGATCAGCCATGATCTCATTGAATGGCGGTGCAGGCTCGAGGGGCCAGGTGGCCTACTCCTGCTCCTAGTTCTTATGTTATGTTCTTATTTATTGTCTAATTCCCACCTGTATTGGACCTTCCAACATGCATTACCTCACATTTGTCCAGATTAAATCTGCCATTTCTCCGTCTAAGTCTCCAACCTATCTCTGTCCTGCTGTATCCTCTAACAGTCCTCATCACTATCGGCCACCCCACCAACCTTTGTGTCGTTCGCAAACTTACTAATCAGATCAGCTACATTTTCTTGCAAATCATTCATATATTTATATACTACAAACAACAAAGGTCACAGCACTGATCCCAAAGAAACAGCACAAGTCACAGCCCTCCATTCAGAAAAGCTCCCTTCTACTGCTACCTTGTGTCTTCTATGACCTGTTCTATATCCATCTTGCCTACTCACCTCTGATGTAAGAATCATAGAATTTACAGTGCAGAAGGAGGTCATTCGGCCCGTCAAGTCTGCACCAGCCCTTGGAAAGAGAATCCTACTTTGGTCCACACCTCCACCCTATCCCAGTAACCCCACCTAACCTTTTTAAACACTAAGGGCAATTTATCATGCCCAATCCACCTAGGGCATGGTGGGGGCCACTTGCTCCTGGTGGCCATCAAGGTGACAGTTGCCCTGAACGTCTACGCCATGGGGTCCTTACAGGCGCCGAGTGGAGACTTGTCCGTGTTGATCGTCTCTGAGACGGAGAATCTCGCTCTTTGCTTTTTGAAGACAGAATGACACGGTGTAGGAAGCGGCCATACAGCCACCCACCTTCCTCAATCTCACTCCAACAACAGGGCCCTCGATTCCTTTCTCACATAGAATCATAGAATTTACAATGCTGAAGGAGGCCATTCGGCCCATTGAGTCTGCACCTGCCATTGGAAGGATCAACCCACCTAAGCCCACACCGCCACCCTAACCCTGTAACCCAATAATCCCTGCCTAACCTTTTTGGACACTAAGGGGCAATTTAACATGGCCAATCCATCTAACCTGCACGTCTTTGGACTGTGGGAGGAGACCGGAGCACCCGGAAAAAACCCACACAGACACAGGGAGAAAGTGCAGACTCCGCACAGACAGTCACCCGAGGCTGGAATTGAACTTGTAGTGTCCCTGGAGCTGTGATGCAACAGTGCTAACCACTGTGCCACCAGGCTGCCCCAAATTCCAATTAAGGGGCAATTTAGCGTGGCCAATCCACTTACCCTGCACATCTTTGGGTTGTGGGGGTGAAACCCACGCAGACACGGGTAGAATGTGCAAACTCCACAGTGACAGTGACCCAGAGCCGGATTTGTACTCGGGTCCTCAGTGCCGTAAGGCAGCAGTGTTAACCACTGCACCACTGTCCCCCCAAGCGGAGTGATTGGATATTTCAGCCCATTACGGGGGTTGATGTCTGAGAACTGACCTAAAGGAGCACCATGAGGTGGTTAATGGAAAGAAAAAGATCAATCTACAACATGAAACTGCGTTGCAAAGTTAGGAAAGGATGGATGAAGGTTCAAACTCTTTAAAAGGCTATTTCCTCAGCCTGAAATCAGGAAGCTTTTTAACAAATGATAATCAAACTGAGCAATGGAGTCTCAATAGAAGTAAAGGAACAAAATGCCTGGAATTATTGGAGAGATGATGACCAACAGATTTGACACATTGGCATGTGGTCTGTATGCTCACTCTAGGTGGATGAATGAAGATAGACTGAATGGGCTTCCTCATCTATAGCTATCAAATGATTTCCGCCAGTCGTCGTCCCCCCTCCTCCTTCCTTACAATCACATACATCCGAACACCCCCCCCTCCCCACAGTGACTGGGTATACAGATGGAGAGGCCAGTAATTGGACCCCTAATACAACTTTAAAATGCAAGGGCATGCCAATGTTAGATTATCCCTGTGGGGAGATTCCATACGCCATCCGTCAGCTCAGAGCCTTCTCAGACAGGGCCCTTTCTGCCCAGCATACTAGGGTGTTAAGGACGGGAGTCCCTGAGATTCATAGATTCCTCAGTGCAGAAGGAGGCCATTCGGCCCATCGAGTCTGCACCGGCTCTTAGAAAGAGCACCCTTCCCAACCGCACACCTCCACCCTATCCCAATAACCCCATCCAACATTAAGGGCAATTTTGGACACTAAGGGCAATTTAGCATGGCCAATCCACCTAACCGGCACATCTTTGGAATGTGGGAGGAAACCGGAGCACCCGGAGAAAACCCACGCAGACACGGGGAGAACGTGCAGACTCCGCACAGACAGTGACCCAAGCGGGGAATCGAACCTGGGACCCTGGAGCTGTGAAGCAATTGTGCAGTAACACTATGCTACTGTGCTGCCCTGAGGTTTTGAGGGTCCTGAGGCCAATCACTAAACAGTAACCCAGTGTCCTATTCTCTCCCTCTGTTCAATACTGATTAAGTTAGTACAGTAAGAAGTCTTACAACATCAGGTTAAAGTCCAACAGGTTTGTTTCAAACACGAGCTTTCGGAGCACAGAGGAGGGAGCTGTGCTCCGAAAGCTCGTGTTTGAAACAAACCTGTTGGACTTTAACCTGGTGTTGTAAGACTTTTTACTGTGCTCACCCCAGTCCAACGCCGGCATCTCCACATCATGATTAAGTTAGTGTGCAGGTTCCGCTTGGAAGCATTTCTGCAGGTTTGCTCCAGGGACTGTACCTTTACACACAAACCTGCCTTTGACAGGTGACAGAAGAGATGAGCACTGTTGCACGTTTTACTTGAGTGTAATTCGCGTTTATTGGAGTGTATTAACACGCCTCCGTTTAAAGGCCGTGTGCTTAACACCGCTAGGCTCTGTGTGTATTTTCAGCTCGGGAGTCGCCAGGTGTCGTATAACACCTCACAAATATTCCAAGGTCAGGTTCAAAGTAATAAAACTATACACCGATTAGTAAGTTCCAAACGATTAGTATTTATTATTACAAATATAATAAATACGCATGCACACGCTAAGGGACTAAGCTACAACTAAACTAAGCGATCAGAATACTTAACTAAACAGGAACAGGCAAGGTCAGGGAGCGAGGCCTTCGTTTCGTTCTTGGTCTGTAACCTTCAGAGAGTGTGCTGGTCGCTGGGGGTCTAGTGGGGCTGGTTCGCGTAGCGAGCGTCGTAATTGTCACTTACGGTTCGGCGGCCGGTGCTCAACGGCTGGAGTCAGGATACAAGTCGAAGTTCTGGGTCGAAGTCAAAGCCGGAGCACGAAAACAGACAGGACCATGTGTGGGGGTCTATCTTTATAGTGGGCCCCAATGTCCGTGCCTTTTTGGGGCGGGCTTTTACCTTCAGGTATCGATTGGATCAGCTCCCAATCGATATCTTTCGAATCCCCCAATGTGAGGGTCTCTCCTCGATGGAGGGGGCGGTCTCTTGTGGTGGATACCTTTGGTGCCGCTCTGTCTGGACATCCACTTAAAGTATCTATTCAAACCCAAATGTTGCCATTGTGTGTGCCCAGATCTGGATTGCCGCATTAATATGCAAAGCGTTTTGCTATTAACACCTTTGGTTGAGATCTTCCACCTGGCCAGAAACTAGTTTTGCTGCGTGCAAAATGCTAATCAGTCTTTGCAGACTGCTTGTCTTGGCTAAACTGCTTTTTCCCTGCAGTCTTAGCAGTTCTCCATCTTGTTAGCCCAGTGTCCATCTTAGGTGGCTACAGCACCATGAGGCAACTTTGCAATATTTCACCCACCCCAACCCACACCTCTGATCAAAGGAATGGCCAAAGTCACTGTGTTTCCCAACACTGGGTGACCAAATCTTCCCGAGTGTGGAAACATAATCTCTAGCCTTGTTCAGTTCCAAGTCAAGAGCTCTGGATCCAATCAATGTCGGGATTTCCAACAGAAAACCGTGGATTTCTGTGGAATCTCCTGGGGCATCTCTTTCCCAAGAACATACAAATTAGGAGCAGGAGGAGACCCCCTCGGGACTGATCCGCAATTCGATGAGATCATGGCTGCCCTGATCGTTGCCTTACCTCTACTTTTCTGTCTGGCCCCCATAACGCTTGTCCCCTTGTCAATCAAAAATCTGTCTAACTCTGCCGGGAAGAGATCCAAAGACCCAGCCTCCACTGCTCTCTGGGGAAGAGAATTGTACAGACACACAACCCTTAGGACAAAAAAATTGTATCTGTTGTATCTGTGTTGAATGGGAGACTCTTAATTTTTAAACTATCACCCCCCCCCCCCCCCCCCCCCCCTCCCCCCCAGTCAAGTCCCCTCAGGATCTTGTATGTTCAATGAGTTCACCTCTCATTTCTTTAAACTCCAAGGGGTATAAACGTAACCTGTCTGACCTTTCCTCGTTAAAGACAACCCCCTTCATCGAAACCGGAACAGGCAGAGGAAACCCAAGCAGACACAGGGAAAATGTGCAAAACGCCACACAGTCACCCAAGGCTGGAATTGAACCCGGGTCCCTGGAGCTGTGAGGCAGCACTGTGCCACCGTGCCTCCTTGTTACTTCCTTACCGAGCTCTAATAAGTTAGTCAAATCTGATTTCCCTTTCTCAAATCCATGTTGGCTTTGCCAGATTGCATTATGATTTTCTAAATGTCCTGCTATTACCTCCGAAATAATGGATTCCAGCATTTTCTCTTTGACAGCTATTAGGTTAACTTACCTATAGCTTTCTGCCTCCGCCTTTTCTTGAATTGAGGTGTCATGCTTTCCCAAAGTGTTTGGCACCTTTTAATGATCTGAAATTAGTGCACAGTTAAACATTTTACAATCCTTTACTGGACCATAGTTAGCATCTTAAAAGTTCTTCAATAAATGGTAGATGCAGCCTTAATAATTCTTCATTAGTCCTTAGCATTTTAGGGGTCATTTAGTAGGTTGTGGTTGGTGATTTAAGAACTTTAACCTGTAGTAGTGCTTTAACGGTTTTCCCATCTTCACCCCTAATACCCCTATTGAGGGTCTAAGTTCTTTGACTTCAGTTCTTGCCCCCCATTGCCCTCACTAGGGGTTTTTGCATCCACATTCCCATTCCCATTCCCCTCACTTGGGTGTCCAGGATTTTGACCCAACAACAGCGATATATTTCCAAGTCAGGATGGTGAGTGACTTGGAGGGGAATTTCCATGTTGTGGTGTTCCCAGGTATCTGCTGCTCTTGTCCTTCTAGAAGGTAGAGGCCGTGTGTTTGGAAGATGCTGCCTAAGGAGCTTGTATAGCGGAAGTGTTTGATGTAGCGTTGCCCTGGAATCTGGAGTGGTAAGCTGTTGCTGTGTTTGGGATGTTGACACTCACTGATGTTTTAATCTGTCTCCCAGGTCAGTAACAGTTCAGGAGAGACACTGGGAGCCGACAGTGATTACAGCAGTGCTGCTGGAGAAAACATGCCAGGGAAAAGCTCCTCGGACACGACAGCGTCCAGAGGGACTCTCTCGGATAGTGAGATTGAGACCAACACCGACACCAGACACATATTTGTAAGTCTGCATCCAACCTACTCCATGCTGACAAATGGGAACTGAGTTGAGTTATTCCTCCTGTCGGGCGGCACGGTTGCACAGTGGTTGGCACTGCTGCCTATAGCGCTGAGGCCCGGGGTTCGATCCCGGCCCTGGGTCACTGTCTGTGTGGAGTTTGCACAATCTCCCCGTGTCTGTGTGGGTCTCACCCCCACAACCCAAAGATGTGCATAGTAGGTGGATTGGCCACGCTAAATTGCCACTTTAATTGGAAAAAACGAATTGGGTACTCTAAATTTATTTTTAAAATATTTATTCCCCCTGTTCTTCACCTGGGACAGAACAACCAGTGAGGCTGCTGGGCTGAAATTGGTCAGGTCAGAACAGGGAGGCTTTGCTGCATATTTACTCATAAACTAATGGTGCGTTGCCAATCCTTATAATTCAGATCTCAGCGATGTTTTTTAAAATAAATTTAGAGTACCCAATTCATTTTTTCCAGTTAAGTGGCAATTTAGCATGGCCAATCCACTTAGCCTGCACATCTTTGGGTTGTGGGGTGAAACCAACACAAACACGGGGAGAATGTGCAAACTCCACACGGACAGTGACCCAGGGCCGGGATCGAACCTGGGACCTTTGCACTGTGAGGCTGGAGTGCTAACCACTGTGCAACCGTATTGCCCTAGTAGATCTCAGCAATGTTAACAGCAGATATGATCAAGGTTGAGTGAAGTGAGTCTAGCTGTCTCGATGTTGTGTTAAAAATGGACGATCCATTGAGTTAATGTGGAAAAACTAGCCAGAAAGCATGGGGCTGTCAGAGAGGAGAGGGGATAGTGAGGCTGAGAGTGGGGGTGTCAGAGGGGTGAGGGGATAGTGAGGCTGAGAGTGGGGGTGTCAGAGGGGAGATAGTGAGGCAGCAGATAGGGTACTGGGGATGGTGAGGCCTCGGGGAAATGGTGAGGCCTCGGGGAAATGGTGAGGCCTCGGGGGAAATGGTGAGGCCTCGGGGGAAATGGTGAGGCCTCGGGGGAAATGGTGAGGCCTCGGGGGAAATGGTGAGGCCTCGGGGGAGAGAAATGGTGAGACTTCAGGGGAGGCATCGGGCGAGATGGTGAGGCCTCGGGAGAGAATTGGTGAGGCCCTCGGGAGAGAGACGGTGAGGCTTCGGGGGAGAGATGGGGAGACATCGGGCGAGATGGTGAGGCCTCGGGAGAGAGTTGGTGAGGCTTCGGGGGGGTGGGGGGTGGGGGGGGGAGGAGAGACGGTGAGGCTTCGGGGGGGAGACGGTGAAGCTTCGGTGGGGTGGGAGACGGGTGAGGCTTCGGGGGGGGGAGGCGGTGAGGCTTCGGGGGGGGGAGACGGTGAGGCCTCGGGGGGGGGGGGGGGGGGGGGGGAGACGGTGAGGCTTTCGGGGGGGGGGAGACGGTGAGGCTTCGGGGGGGAGATGCTGTGGCTGGGGGCAGGGTGTTGGGCTGTCATAAGGGAGATAGTGAGGCTGGGAGATGGGGGACTGGGAGTGGAGATGTGTGACAGCTTGTGTGAACAGTTTGGAAAATGATGTGTGCTGTTTCCCACTGGGAGTGATGAGGCAGGTTTTGACTGAAGAAAGTTATAGAGGGCGGGACGCTGGATGATGAGCAGGAAGAGGAATGGTAAAAGAGTGGTGGGGAAATGTGGGATAAGTGTGTGTGCGCTGTGCGGATCGACAGAATGGAAAATGAACTGATAAGTGAACAGATTTGGCGATAAGCTGATGGAGTTGTTTTTGACTAACAGGCAAAATCACACATGCTGGGACCTGGATTCAAGGCTTCTAAAGGTGGCAGTCCATATCCACAGCCCCCTGTACCACCCGAGGATATCAGTCAGAGGGTTTACCTCTTCGAGGGATTGTTGGGTAAGAACTCGGACAAATCCTGTCTTTTTCAGATGAGATGATTACGAAGTGCTGAATGAGTAGTGATTTGAATCACCTCCTTACCCCAGAAACCACGAGGTACCAGAGTAAACAGTAAACCTCCCAATCCCCAGCCTGGATCACCCACCAGACTGGGTGACAACCACCCCCCAGTCCCTTTCACCCATTGGGTGACCTCCATACTCATCACCCACAAGATGATCTCTGACACTCCTCTCCGCTGACTTCTTATGGGGAGCGTGTCAGGGGGAGGCTGTGGCGTAGTGGTATTGTCACTGGACTAGTAAACCAGAAACCCTGATTAATGCTCTGGGGGCCTGGGTTCGAATCCCGCTACTGCAGATGGTGAAATTCGAATGCAATAACAATCTGGAGTTAAAAGTCTAATGATGTAACATCATTAGATTGTTGTAACAACCCATCTGGTTCACTAATGTCCTTTAGGGAAGGAAATCTGCCATCCTTACCTGGTTTGGTCTCCATGTGACTCCAGATCCACAGCAATGCGGTTGACTCTTAACTACCCTCTCGAGGACAATTAGGCATGGGCAATAAATGCTGGCACAGCCTGAGACACCCACGTCCAATGAAATAAATTATAAAAAACTGAAGTGGAACCTTGTGGCTCTGAGAAACATTCCCGTGGAATAATATCCAATCGCCACCTGTTACCAGGCACGGCACAGCCTTCTGGGATCAGTCAATGGCTATCAGCCACATCAATCAAACTGAGGCGAGCCAATCCCCAATTACCAGTCCAAGCCAGCACAACCTTCTGGATCCTGCTGTTTGAATTATAGGCAGAGGCTGTCTTAACGACTCATGTCCACTTGCCATCCATCCAAAATGTAACAACATGAATAAAAGAAAGGGGGAAACAAGACAATAGTAGAGAATAAAGAAGAAGGAGCAAGAGAGACCCTTACAAGTCTCATTGCCATGTTTGAGTATCTGTGCACAACTTTGATTAGAAATCTTGCAGAGGTGCACTGTATACCTGTACAGCAGGGTGTCGGGGGAGACAGTGTCGTAGTGGTATTGTCACTGGACGAGTAAACCAGAAACCCAGAGTAATGCTCTGGGGACCCGGTTCCGAACCCTGGGTACCTGGTATTTACATTGATCAATCCATGTATTAGGTCCACACCTCGTGGCTCCTGTCTGAATTCAGGTTTGTGTGTGAGGTGAAGCACATATTGGCTGCACTCGGAGTTGGGTTTATGCTTGTCGCCCTGCTGCAGTTTCTGACTGACTTCACAGTCTGACTGTGTGTGTGTGTGTGGCTGTGTGTGTGTCTGTCTCTCTCACTATCACATGTGAAACAATTGAACCCTCACCATTCTGTCTGAAAAATGTAACTAAATGCCTGGCTTTTTTCCTTCCTATTTGCTGCTTGGGATCTGCTCAGGGAGAGACAAGAGCTCAATGTGGGATCAGCTGGAGGATGCAGCCATGGAGACCTTATCTATGAGTAATCAGCGCTGCTCCTGCTTAGTTCCTGCATGTTTAAAAATCTCAGCAGTCACTCGCATTCATGTCCAGTCTTGTGAAGAGAGCCAGCCTGCCCCCGCTCTCCCCCCCCCCCCCCAGCCTGCCCCCGCTCCCCCCCAGCCTGCCCCCGCTCCCCCCCCAGCCTGCCCCCGCTCCCCCCCCCAGCCTGCCCCCGCTCCCCCCCCAGCCTGCCCCCGCTCCCCCCCCAGCCTGCCCCCGCTCCCCCCCCAGCCTGCCCCCGCTCCCCCCCAGCTTGCCCCGTGCCTCCCCAGCCTGCCCCCGCTCTCCCCCCCCCAGCCTGCCCCCCCAGCCTGCCCCCGCTCCCCCCCCCAGCATGCCCCTGCTCCCCCCCCCAGCATGCCCCTGCTCCCCCCCCCAGCCTGCCCCCGCTCCCCCCCCCCCAGCCTGCCCCCGCCCCCCCCCCAGCCTGCCCCCGCTCCCCCCCCCAGCCTGCCCCCGCTCCCCCCCCCAGCCTGCCCCCGCTCCCCCCCCCAGCCTGCCCCCGCTCCCCCCCCCCAGCCTGCCCCCGCTCCCCCCCCCAGCCTGCCCCCGCTCCCCCCCCAGCCTGCCCCCACTCCCCCCCCCAGCCTGCCCCCCAGCCTGCCCCCACTCCCCCCCAGCCTGCCCCCGCTCCCCCCCCAGCCTGCCCCCGCTCCCCCCCAGCCTGCCCCCGCTCCCCCCCAGCCTGCCCCCGCTCTCCCCCCCCAGCCTGCCCCCCCAGCCTGCCCCCGCTCTCCCCCCCCAGCCTGCCCCCGCTCCCCCCCCCAGCCTGCCCCCGCTCTCCCCCCCCCCCCCAGCCTGCCCCCGCTCTCCCCCCCCAGCCTGCCCCCGTTCCCCCCCCCAGCCTGCCCCCGTTCCCCCCCCCCCAGCCTGCCCCCGCTCCCCCCCCCAGCCTGCCCACGCTCCCCCCCCAGCCTGCCCCCGCTCCCCCCCCAGCCTGCCCCCGCTCCCCCCCCAGCCTGCCCCCGCTCCCCCCCAGCCTGCCCCTCTCCCCCACAGCCTGCCCCCGCTCCCCCCCCAGCCTGCCCCCGCTCCCCCCCCAGCCTGCCCCCGCTCCCCCCCCAGCCTGCCCCCCAGCCTGCCCCCGCTCCCCCACCAGCCTGCCCCCGCTCCCCCCCCCCAGCCTGCCCCCGCTCCCCCCCCAGCCTGCCCCCGCTCCCCCCCCCAGCCTGCCCCCCGCCCCCCCCCCAGCCTGCCCCCCAGCCTGCCCCCGCTCCCCCACCAGCCTGCCCCCCCAGCCTGCCCCCGCTCCCCCCCCCAGCCTGCCCCCGCTCCCCCACCAGCCTGCCCCCCCAGCCTGCCCCCGCCCCCCCCCCCCCAGCCTGCCCCCGCTCCCCCCCCCAACCTGCCCCCGCTCCCCCCCCCAGCCTGCCCCCGCGCTCCCCCCCCCCCCAAAAGCCGGCCCCCCTCTCCCCCGCCAGCCTGCCCCACAGCTTCCAGCTTTCCCTTCCCCACCCTGCCCCACACTCTCCTCCCCGCAAACCACCCCCCCGGACACTGCCCCCGCTCCCCGTGACGTGTTGAGGTGGAATGTTTGTGAGGTAAATGTGGAATATTGGCTGTACCTAACATTCCAAACAAGGGCCCAATTGCATCTTTGCTCAGCATCAGTTCACCCCGAGGCTGATCAATAGTGTGTGATTAAAAATAATGTCCTGTCCCTCCCCTCCCCCTGTGCCAAGCATCGATCACCTCGCCTCCCCCCCCCCCCCCCCCCGTGCCATGAATCGATCACCACCCCCCGCCCCCAACCGTGCCAAGTATAAATCACCCAGACTCTTTCTCCCCCCCCCCCCCCCCCCCCCCCCCCCCTCCGTCCCCCCGTGCCAAGGATCAATGACCACCCCCACCCCTGTGCCAGATATTTGCTCGTATTCTGATCCTTCCTCTGCCTGGCTGTTGCCAGCTGATTTCTGTTTCTTCCTACTCACTACCATTTAGTGGGAATACAGAGGTTTGCACAGAATCCACACCACTGGTGCCATGCACTTATCCAGCCCCGATCATGCTGCTGGCTCTTTGGCCTAGTCTGGGATGGTGCATGCCAGCGCTGTGTGTTGTGATGTGACTGGGTGCCCTGGCTGAGTGGGTGAGGGATTAACCAAAGTAACTGTCTTACCTACTCCCACTCCTCAGGTAAGGAACGCTCGGTACTGTGGGACCAGCTCCAGTTTTGGGAGGACACTTACCTGGACGCAGTGATGTTGGAGAGAGAAGGAATGGGCATGGACCAGGGACCACAAGAAATGATTGACAGGTACAGCACGTCTACCACTCTGCAGTAAAGGATCCAGTCTCACTGCTTATTTGTGAGATTGAAAACCTCCATCAGTTAACCTGTTGGACTCTCTTCCTGCAGATATGAGTCACTGGGGGAGCATGACCGAAAGCGGCTGGAGGATGATGAGGACCGATTGCTTTCAACGTTACTCTACAATATGATAGTGTACATGCTGATGGTCAAGGTCAGCTCCACGCACTTTTGTAGAAAAGATGATTGGGTCCGAAATTAACAGTCAGTCTTTTGCACTCTACACTGTTCCATGATTATTCAATGGGACCCTCTACAGTACACTGTCCCCATCAAACACTCCCAGGACAGGTACAGCACAGGATTAGATACAGAGTAAAGCTCCCTTTACACTGTCCCCATCAAACACTCCCAGGACAGGTACAGCACAGGGTTAGATACCGAGTAAAGCTCCCTCTATACTGTCCCCATCAAACACTCCCAGGACAGGTACAGCACAGGGTCCGATACAGAGTAAAGCTCCCTCTACACTGTCCCCATCAAACACTCCCAGGATGGGTACAGCACGGGGTTAGATAGAGTAAAGCTCCCTCTACACTGACCCACACTCCTGATTTTGGGGGTTCCGAGTCCCTCCATCTCAGCAAGATCTGTCTCCGGGTCACCAGGGAGGAGAAGGCCAGGATATCGGCCTTCCTCCTCTCTCCTACCCCCCCCGCCCCAGGATCTTCCGACACCCCAGGATCTTCCGACATCCCAAATATTGCCAATTCTGGACTCGGAGGTACCCTCCCTTCCAGGATTTCTGACACAACATCAGCAAATCCCTGCCAGAATTCCCTCCGTTTCAGACATGCCCAAAACATATGAACATGGTTGGCCAGGCTACCCCCACACCGCCCACATCTGTCCTCCACCTCCTCGAAGAACCTACTCATCCGGGCTACCGTTATGTGGGCCCTGTCGACTACCTTGAACTGAATCAAGCTAAGTCTAGCACAGGACGAGGATGCATTTACCCTTTTCAAGGCTTTTTACCACAGTTAATTTTCCAGCTCCCCTCCTAGCTCCTCTTCCCACTTCCTCTTCGCCTCTTTGATTGGGGCTCCTTCCCACTTTACAATTCCCTCTATATATCCAAAACCTTCCCACCTCCAACTTCTGTTTTTGACAGCACTTTATCCTATAGTCCCCTCAGGGGGAGGCGAGGAAAGCTTGGGACAAGCTTGTCTCTGTACAAAGTCCCACACTTGAAGATACTGAAACCCGTTCCCTCCCGGCAAGTCAAACTCCTCCTCTAACGTCTCAAAGGTCGGGAAGCCCTCCTGGATGAATAGATCCCCAAACCTCTCAATCCCTGCCTGCTGCCAAATCTTAAAGCCCCCATCCAGCCCCCCCCGGGACAAACCGGTGATTGTCACAGATCGGTGATCACACTGACGCCCCCTCCAGTCTCATGTGCTGCATCCATTGCCCCCCACACCCTCAGGGCTGCCACCCCCACAGGACTTGTGGAGTACCGAGCCAGCAAGAACAGCAGGGGCACCGTCAGTAAAGCCTCCAGACTCGTACCTTTGCAGGATGCTGCCTACATCCGCTCCCAGACCAACCCCTCCCTCACTACCCACTTCCTGACCATCGATATGTTGGCAGCCCAGTAATAGTTAATAAAGATCGGGAGAGCCAATCCCCCCCCTTCCCCGCTGGCCCGTTCCATGAGTGCCCTCTTTACTCTCGGGGTTTTACCCGCCCATAGAAACCTCGATATCGCGACATTAATACTTCTGAAAAAAGCCTTTGCGACACAAATCGGGAGACACTGAAAAATAGAAGCAGTCTCAGAAGGACCGTCATCTTCACCGTCTGAACCCTCCCCGCCAGAGTCAGTGGGAGCATGTCCCATCTACAAAAATCCCTCCTCATTTGACCCACTGCTTTGCCCAAATTCAACTTGTGAAGCTGCCCCAATCCTTGGCTACTTGAATCCCCAGATACCTAAAACTCTTCCCAACCACTTTAAAAGGTAGCTCCTTCAGCCTCCTTTCCTGCCCCCATGCCTGGATCACGGAACATCTTGCTCTTTCCCGTATTTAACTTATAGCCTGAAAATCGGCCAAATTCTCCGAATATCGTCATGATTTTGTTCATCTGCCCACGGGGTCCGTGACATGAAGCAGCAAATCGTCCGCATTGAGAAAGACCCTGTGCTCCACCCACCCTCTCACTGTTCCCCTCCAGGTATTCGCTGCTCTCAGAGCCATTGCTAAGGGTTCTATGATGGCAAACAGTAATGGGGAGAGCGGACATCCCTGCCTTGTCCCCCGACATAGACTAAAGTATTCTGACCAAACTCAGTAAGTTCTTATATTTGCCACCGGGGCCTGGTACAATAACCAGACCCACTCCACAAATCCCTGCCCAAACCCAAACCTGCCTAAAATATCCCATAGATACTTCCACTCCACTTGGTCGAAAGCCTTCTCCGCGTCCATGGCAACGACCACCTCAGCCTCACGCCCCTCCGCTGGCATCATAATTACATTAAGAAGCCGTCTAATGTTGTATGTCAGGTGCCTGCCCTTTACAAACCCCGCCTGATCCTCCACAATTATCTCCAGGACACAATCCTCTATTCGAGTGGCCAGAACCGTTGCCAATAATTTGGCATCTACCAAGAGGCAGATTGGCCTGTACGATCCACAGCTCCCCGGATCCTTGTCACGCTGCAGGATGAGAGAAATTGATGCCTGTGATAACGTTGGGAGGGGGTGGGGGGTCGGTGGGGTGGTGGTGGGGGGAGTACTCCCAGCTCCTTGGACTCATTGAAAGCCTTAACCAGGAGCGGCCCCAATAACCCAGAGAACTTCTTATAAGATTCCACTGGGAACCCATCAGGTCCCGGGGCTTTACCCGATTGCATCGCCCCCAGTCTATCTATCACCTCCCCCAGCCCAATTGGGTCCCCCAGGACCTCCACCAGATCCTCATTTACCTTCGGGAACTCTAACCTCCCCAGGAATTGATTCATGCCCTCCTCCCCTACCAGGGGTTTCGACTCGTATAGCTGGCTATAAAATTCCCGGAACACTTGATTCACCGCCCCCGGGTCCGTCACCATCTTCCCCCTCATATCCTTTATTTTCCCTATTTCTCTCGCCGTCTCCTGTTTCCTCAGCTGATGTGCCAGCATCCTGCTGGCTTTCTCTCCATGCTCATATCTTGCCTCTTTTACCCTCCTCAGCTGACCCTCCGCCTTACCTGTGGAAAGGAGCCCAAACTCCATTTGAAGTCTCTGACGCTCCTTCAGGAACTCCTCATTTGGAGACTCTGAATATCTCCTGTCCACCTGTAAGATTTCTCCTACCAACCTGTCCAGCTCCAACCGCTCAGTTTTATCTCTGTGGGCTTGAATCAAAATACATTCCCCTCTAATGACCTCTTTCAGTGCCTCCCAGACCACCCCAGCCGCAGCCTCCCCCGTGTCATTGATCTTTATGTACCCCTGAATGGCCTCTCTCACTCGCTCACAGATCTCCTAGTCCGCTAACAGCCCTGTATCTAGTCTCCATTGTGAGCACTGGGACATTCCCGTATCTGCCTGTAGGTCTATCCAGTGTGGTGCATGATCTGAAACCACAATTGCTGAGTACTCAGTGCCCTCAACCCCTGCTAACAGTGTTTTATCTCGCATGAAGAAATCTATCCTGGAGTACGCCTTATGTACATGGGAGTAGAATGATTATTCCCTGCTCCTTAGTCTCTCAAATCTCCACGGATCTGTCCCATGAACCCCAGTTCCTTTGCCATTGCTGATAGCTTCCCCGACCTAGCACTCGACCGGTCCAACCTCGGGTCCAGGACCGTATTAAAGTCGCCCCCCCCATGATCAACCGGTGCGAGTCAAGGTCTGGGATCTTCCCCAGCACCTTCCTGATAAACGCGACATAATCCCTGTTTGGGGCATATATGTTCACCAGCTCTACTGCCATTCACTCTAGCTTCCCACTAACCAGAATAAATCTGCCTTCCGGGTCTTTCTCTATCCTCCCCACCTCGGATGTTATCCTTTTATTGATCAGGATAGCCATCCCCCTTGTTTTAAAGTCCAGTCCTGAATGAAACACTTGACCGATCCATCCCTTCTTTAATCTAATTTGGTCTCCCAGCTTCAAGTGTGTCTCCTGTAACATAGCCGCGTCCGCTTTTAACTGTCGTAGGTGTGCGAACACACGAGCTCTCTTAACCAGCCCGTTCAGTCCACGAACATTCCATGTAACCAGTCTGGTTGGGGGGGGGGCTTTTGCCCCCCCCGCACCTGTCGGTCAACCATGACCTTTCCTAGGCCAGCTCCTAGCCCGTATTCCGCACCTCACTTGATCCGCCCCTCGGCGGCGACCGCCATCTGAACTCCATCTTCAGTCTCCTAACTGTCCCTTACCCGTCAGCAGTACCCCCCTCCCACTTCGTCTTTCCTCAGCTCTCCCCCCACTTTGCTCCCGTGAACCAGCTATCCAGCTAGCTCAGCATCTCCCACCCTCTGGCATCAAAAGCCAGATGAGAAAGTGGATTCTGAGAGATTGGTTCCACTGGTCGGGAACCTAAAATACCGAGATCGCCTCAGGATGAAGAGCCGAGCATTTAGGGATGAGATGCGGAGAAATGAGGGTGCTTTGACAAAGAGTCATGCAGACTCAAAACGTTAGCTCCCTTCTCTCTCCACAGATACTGTCAGACCTACTGAGAGTGTCCAGTATTTTCTGTTTTGGTTTCAAATTCCAGCAACCGCAGTAATTTGCTTTTATCTATTATGTTGTTGAGAGAAATTACTTCACTCGAAAGGGTTGTGAATCTTTAGAATTGTGTACCCCAGAGGATTGTAGTTGCTCCACTGATGAATATATTTAAGGCTGGGATTAGACAGATTATTTGTGTCTGAGGGCATTGTGGAAATGGGGAGTGAGTGGGAAAATGGAATTGAAGCCCAAGATCGTGCTGAATGATAGAGCCTACTCAATGTATGGTCTATTCCTATTTCTTATATTTTGCTGCTCATGACTTGAATTGCACCAAGTCCCTTTCCATTATTCTCCCTGTCCTCTCTCAGCTATGGTTGCTTTATCACATTCATAGTGCTATATAAATGTAAGTTGTTATCTTTATGTCTTGAAAGCTTATTTGAGGAAGATTTGAGCTCCAGGCGAGAGAGTTGCAGCCCTGTGATTTGGGGGGTATTTTGCGATTGGTGCACAGTTGGTCTGTTAACTGGTGTCACATCTTTTTGCACAGGTCAGCAAGAATGACATCCGGAAGAAGGTGAGGAGGCTGATGGGTAAATCGCATATCGGATTGGTGCACAGTCAGGAAGTGAACGAACTCCTCGACCGCCTCCCAAACCTGGTGAGCATTTCCACCCTAGCACTGTCAAAGGTTTCCATGCTCCCGCTCCAGGGATGTAAACCAGCAGAAATATTCCAGTCAATTGCCCTCTCAGCAGGAATATTCCAGTCAGAGACACACTCACAGCAGGAATATTCCAGTCAGACACACACTCGCAGCAGGAATATTCCAGTCAGACACACACACTCGCAGCAGGAATATTCCAGTCAGACACACACACTCACAGCAGGAATATTCCAGTCAGACACACACACTCACAGCAGGAATATTCCAGTCAGACATACACACTCACAGCAGGAATATTCCAGTCAGACACACACACATTCACAGCAGGAATATTCCAGTCAGACACACACACTCACAGCAGGAATATTCCAGTCAGACACACACACTCACAGCAGGAATATTCCAGTCAGACACACACACTCGCAGCAGGAATATTCCAGTCAGACACACACACTCACAGCAGGAATATTCCAGTCAGACACACACACACTCACAGCAGGAATATTCCAGTCAGACATACACACTCACAGCAGGAATATTCCAGTCAGACACACACACATTCACAGCAGGAATATTCCAGTCAGACACACACACTCGCAGCAGGAATATTCCAGTCAGACACACACACTCACAGCAGGAATATTCCAGTCAGACACACACACTCACAGCAGGAATATTCCAGTCAGACACACACACTCACAGCAGGAATATTCCAGTCAGACACACACACATTCACAGCAGGAATATTCCAGTCAGACACACACACTCGCAGCAGGAATATTCCAGTCAGACACACACACTCACAGCAGGAATATTCCAGTCAGACACACACACTCACAGCAGGAATATTCCAGTCAGCCACACACACTCACAGCAGGAATATTCCAGTCAGACACACACTCACAGCAGGAATATTCCAGTCAGACACACACACTCACAGCAGGAATATTCCAGTCAGACACACTCACAGCAGCAATATTCTAGTCAGACACACACACTCGCAGCAGGAATATTCCAGTCAGACACACACACTCACAGCAGGAATATTCCAGTCAGACACACACACTCACAGCAGGAATATTCCAGTCAGACACACACACTCACAGCAGGAATATTCCAGTCAGACACACACATTCACAGCAGGAATATTCCAGTCAGACACACACACTCACAGCAGGAATATTCCAGTCAGACACACACTCACAGCAGGAATATTCCAGTCAGACACACTCACAGCAGCAATATTCTAGTCAGACACACACACTCGCAGCAGGAATATTCCAGTCAGGCACACACTCACAGCAGGAATATTCCAGTCTGACACACACACTCACAGCAGGAATATTCCAGTCAGACACACACACTCGCAGCAGGAATATTCCAGTCAGACACACACACATTCACAGCAGGAATATTCCAGTCAGACACACACACTCACAGCAGGAATATTCCAGTCAGACACACACACTCACAGCAGGAATATTCCAGTCAGATACACACACTCACAGCAGGAATATTCCAGTCAGACACACTCTCAGCAGGAATATTCTAGTCAGACACACACACTCACAGCAGGAATATTCCAGTCAGACACACACACTCTCAGCAGGAATATTCCAGTCAGGCACACACTCACAGCAGGAATATTCCAGTCAGACACACACACTCACAGCAGGAATATTCCAGTCAGACACACTCTCAGCAGGAATATTCCAGTCAGACACACTCTCAGCAGGAATATTCCAGTCAGACACACACAGCAGGAATATTCCAGTCAGACACACACTCACAGCAGGAATATTCCAGTCAGAGACACTCTCAGCAGGAATATTCCAGTCAGACACACACTCACAGCAGGAATATTCCAGTCAGAGACACTCTCAGCAGGAATATTCCAGTCAGACACACTCTCAGCAGGAATATTCCAGTCAGACACACACTCGCAGCAGGAATATTAGTCAGACACACACCTGCCTGGAGGATTCGAGTCAGTAAGGAGCAGGGAGAATTTATCCTGACAGGCAGATTAGGGAGCTCTGGCTGAGATTTGGTGATGAGCATGGAAACTAACAATAGGATATTGCTGGACCTGAAGCCAGTGTGTGGACCGCACACCGCTCCCTCTGGAATTGGTGGTGTTCACACATTGACCCCTTGCCTCTGACAGGTCCGACAAGTTAGGAACTTCCCTGTGTTGGTACTGTTCCATGAATGGCCTTGTATTTGATTCTCAGGAGACCCGCGACCTGCACATCAGACCCTGCGGCAGCCGCCACATCAAGAAGCAGACATTCGTGGTGCATGCAGGGACCGACACCAATGGTGAAATCTTCTTCATGGAGGTACTGGACTCCTCGATTACACCATCAACACCGTACATTCTCAAATGTCATGTTATAGAGAGAGTGCAGCAAAGAGGAGCTCATTTGAAATTAAATGAAAATCGTTGATTGTGACTAGTAGGCTTCAAATGAAGTTACTGTGAAAAGCCCTTAGTCGTCACATTCCGGTGCCTGTTCAGGGAGGCTGGTATGGGACTTGAACCATGCTGCTGGCCTGCCTTGGTCTGCTTTCAAAGCCAGCCATTTAGCCCTGTGCTAAACCAGCTCCTGAATTTGTCTGTAATTCTCTGATTTCCTGAGCCAGTTCCGAGGCTCGCACACTTGTATGGAGAAATTCAGCCATGTGATCCTTTGTAGTGCTGTCCATCTTGCCATACTGAATGCAACAGCTTCATACCTATACAGCTATTCATGATACCGAAGTATCTGAGTAATGGTTCTAATTTCAGTGGGTCGCCTCCCCACAGGTATTTTGGTACAGTCCTGATCCCTGGGATCCCCTCCTCGCTGGTGTTTTGGTACAGTCCTGATTCCTGGGATCCCCTCCACACTGGTGTTTTGGAACAGCCTTGATTCCTGGGTTCCCTACCTCACTGGTGTTTTGGTACAGCCCTAAATACTGGGTTCCCTTCCTCAGTGGTGTTTTGGTTCAGTCCTGGGGGTGGCACGGTGGCACAGTGGTTAGCACTGATGCCTCTCGGCGCCAGTGACCCGGGTTCAATTCCAGCCTTGGGTGACTGTCTATGTGGCGTTTGCACATTCTCCATTGATCACACTGATTTCCTTTGAAGCCCTGGGAGAGGAACTATCTGATCCTGGGGATTTATCACTCTTTATTTTTCATTCGTTTTCTTCTTTGCTGTTACTTTGCTTCTGTTTAGTTTGGTGGCTCGATGCCCATGATTCAATATTAGTTTCCTCGGGTTGCAGACTTCAATTTATTCTACTTCAAATACTAACGTAAAGTCATTATTCAGCATATCCATCATTTCCTTACTTTTATTGGCTCTGCTTTCTAGGTTCTCATTAATATGCTGGGATTCCTTCAAGGAGCTAATCCTGGAGAGATCCTGTGCAACCAGACTGCGGCCTTGTTTAGCGCCTGTCCTTGAAGGGTGGCGTTTCTGCTGTGGGGGTGGTGGCACTGTCTCTTTAATTTGTGTTACCAATGGGAAGTCTCTGGTCCTTTGATGCAGGCTGAGTTTAATTAATTAGCCTACCTGTGTTTGCCAAGGACAGAGATGCCCCATGGTTCCTCTCCAACCATTTGCATATGGAACCTAACTGTTATTGCTGGCATCTTGGGGTGATGGGACCGTGGTCGTTGTCTGTGCTGCGGTTGCAATTTATTTTGCTTGCTCTAGTGCTGTGTGCCGTTCTCTTTAATAGGTTTGTGATGACTGCATTGTGCTGCGCAGTAATATCGGCACGGTCTACGAGCGCTGGTGGTACGAGAAACTCATTAACATGACGTACTGTCCTAAAACCAAGGTCCTGTGCCTGTGGAGACGAAACGGCCAGGAGACCCAGCTCAACAAATTCTACACCAAGAAGGTACTAGCACACACACTGTCTCTGGATCAGCACTGGGATGGGTGTTTGCTGTCTGTCTGTCTCTGACAACTGTTTCCTGCTTCCTCTACCCCTCCATGTCACTCAAACTCCCCGTCCCCGAATGTAACTACCTGTATTTGATTGTGTGGAGTTTCTTTTTGGCAGTGTCGCGAGTTATACTACTGCGTGAAGGATAGTATGGAGCGTGCAGCTGCGAGACAACAGAGCATCAAACCAGGTACATTGCCAATGTCATTCGCATTAGGGGGTGGAGCAGTGGTTAGCACTGGTGCCTCACAGCACCAGGGACCCGGGTTCAGTTCCGGCCTTGGGTGACTGTCTGACGAGTTTGTACGTTCTCCTCGTGTCTGCGTGGGTTTCCTCTGGGTGCACCGGTTTCTTCCCACAGTCCAAAGATGTGCAGGTTAGTTGAGGTTATGGGGATGGGGCGAGGGAGAGTGGATACGTTTTCACACGCTGACTGGGGAGAGCGTACACGCCTTCACGCGCTGACTGGGGAGAGCGTACACACCTTCACACGCTGACTGGGGAGAGCGTACACATCTTCACACGCTGGCTGGGGAGAGCGTACACACCTTCACACGCTGACTGGGGAGAGCGTACACACCTTCACACGCTGACTGGGGAGAGCGTACACACCTTCACACGCTGACTGGGGAGAGCGTACACACCTTCACACGCTGACTGGGGAGAGCGTACACACCTTCACACGCTGACTGGGGAGAGCGTACACACCTTCACACGCTGACTGGGGAGAGCGTACACACCTTCACGCTGACTGGGGAGCGTGTACACACCTTCACACGCTGACTGGGGAGCGTGTACACACCTTCACACGCTGACTGGGGAGAGCGTACACACCTTCACACACTGACTGGGGAGAGTGGACACACCTTCACACGCTGACTGGGGAGAGCGTACACACCTTCACACGCTGACTGGGGAGAGCGTACACACCTTCACACGCTGACTGGGGAGAGCGTACACATCTTCACACGCTGACTGGGGAGAGCGTACACACCTTCACACGCTGACTGGGGAGAGCGTACACACCTTCACACGCTGACTGGGGAGAGCGTACACACCTTCACACGCTGACTGGGGAGAGCGTACACACCTTCACACGCTGACTGGGGAGAGCGTATACACCTTCACACGCTGACTGGGGAGAGCGTCCACACCTTCACACGCTGACTAGAAAGAGCGTACACACCTTCACACGCTGACTGGGGAGAGCGTACACACCTTCACACGCTGACTGGGGAGAGCGTACACACCTTCACATAGAACAGCACAGAACAGGCCCTTCGGCCCACGATGTTGTGCCAAACCCTTGTCCTAGATTAAGAACAAATTAATCTACACCCCATCATTCTACCGTAATCTATGTACCTATGCAATAGCCGCTTGAAGGTCCCTAATGTTTCCGACTCAACTACTTCCACAGACAGTGCATTCCATGCCCCCACTACTCTCTGGGTAAAGAGCCTACCTCTGACATCCCCCCTATATCTTCCACCATTCACCTTAAATTTATGTCCCCTTGTAATGGTTTGTTCCACCCGGGGAAAAAGTCTCTGACTGTCAACTCTATCTATTCCCCTGATCATCTTATAAACCTCTGTCAAGTCGCCCCTAATCCTTCTCTGTTCTAATGAGAAAAGGCCTAGCACCCTCGACCTTTCCTTGTAAGACCTACTCTCCATTCCAGGCAACATCCTGGCAAATCTCCTTTGCACCTTTTCCAAAACTTCCCCATCCTTCCTAAAATGAGGTGACCAGAACTGCACGCAGTACTCCAAATGTGGCCTGACCAAGGTTTTGTACAGCTGCATCATCACCTCACAGCTCTTAAATTCAATCCCCTGCTAAAGAACGCTAGCACACCATAGGTCTTCTTCACAGCTCTATCCACTTGAGTGGCAACTTTCAAAGATCAAGAACATAGACCCCAAGATCTCTCTGCTCCTCCACATTGCCAAGAACCCTACCTTTAACCCTGTATTCCACATTCATATTTGTCCTTCCAAAATGGACAACCTCTCACTTTTCAGGGTTAAACTCCACCTGCCACTTCTCAGCCCAGCTTCTGCATCCTGTCTACGTCGTCTACAGCCCTCCTCACTATCCACAACTCCACCAATCTTTGTATTATCTGCAAATTTACTGACCCACCCTTCAACTCCCTCATCCAAGTCGTTAATGAAAATCACAAACAGCAGAGGACCCAGAACCGATCCCTGCGGTACGCCACTGGTAATTGGCCTCCAGGCTGAATATTTGCCATCCACCGCCACTCTCTGACTTTTATCGGTTAGCCAGTTCGTTATCCAACTGGCCAAATTTCCCACTATCCCATGCCTCCTTACTTTCTGCATAAGCCTACCATGGGAAACCTTATCAAATGCCTTACTAAAATCCATGTACACTACATCCACTACTTTACCTTCATCCACGTGCTTGATCACTTCCTCAAAGAAGTCAATAAGACTCGTGAGGCAAGACCTACCCCTCACAAATTCGTGCTGACTATCCCTAATCAAGCAGTGTCTTTCCAGATGCTCAGAAATCCTATCCCTCAGTACCCTTTCCATTACTTTCCCTACCACCGAAGTAAGACTCACTGGCCTGTAATTCCCAGGGTTATCCCTATTCCCTTTATTGAACAGGGGCACGACATTCGCCACTCTCCAATCCCCTGGTACCACGCCTGTTGACAGTGAGGACGAAAAGATCATTGCCAACGGCTCTGCAATTTCATCTCTTACTTCCCTTAGAATCCGTGGATATATCCCGTCAGGCTCGGGGGACTTGTCTATCCTCAAGTTTTTCAAAATGCCCACCACATCTTCCTAACAAGTATCTCCTCAAGCTTACCAGTCTGTTTCACACTGTCCTCTCCAACAATATGGCCCCTCTCATTCGTAAATACTGAAGAAAAGTACTCGTTCAAGACCTCTCCTATCTCTTCAGACTCTATATACAATCTCCCACTACTGTCCTTGATCTACTGGGGAGAGCGAACGCACCCTTCACGTCCTGACTGGGGAGAGTGAACACGCCCTGACTGGGGAGAATGTACTCACCTTCAGACGCTGACTGGGGAGTGTGTACTCACCTTCACACCCTGACTGGGGAGTGTGTACTCATCTTCACGCTGACTGGGGAGCGTGTACACACCTTCACACGCTGACTGGGGAGAGTGAACACGCCCTGACTGGGGAGTGTGCACACACCTTCAGACGCTGACTGGGGAGTGTGTACTCACCTTCACACCCTGACTGGGGAGAGTGTACTCATCTTCACGCTGACTGGGGAGTGTGCACACACCTTCAGATGCTGACTGGGGAGTGTGTACTCACCTTCACACCCTGACTGGGGAGAGTGTACTCATCTTCACGCTGACTGGGGAGTGTGCACACACCTTCAGATGCTGACTGGGGAGTGTGTACTCACCTTCACACCCTGACTGGGGAGAGTGTACTCATCTTCACGCTGACTGGGGAGTGTGCACACACCTTCAGATGCTGACTGGGGAGTGTGTACTCACCTTCACACCCTGACTGGGGAGAGTGTACTCATCTTCACGCTGACTGGGGAGTGTGCACACACCTTCAGATGCTGACTGGGGAGTGTGTACTCACCTTCACACCCTGACTGGGGAGAGTGTACTCATCTTCACGCTGACTGGGGAGCGTGTACACACCTTCACACGCTGACTGGGGAGAGTGTACACTGGCATATTATCCCAACACCATGTCCTCTTGTCTAGTGTGGTAACTTTCGATGAGGTGCTTTTTGTAAATTGAAGTGGACCGCATCCTTTCTCCCCATGGATTTTTTTGCTTCCTGAAAGTGCTCAAATAAATTAGTGAAATATTGATTGTCTTCAACAAAACCATGTTGACTCTGCCTGACTGCATTGAAATGTTTGAAGTGCCCAGTTATAAGCTCCCTAAGTAATAGATTTCAGCAGCATTCCATGACCCATCTGATGTGGCTGATGGACAGAACCAAAAGAATTTTGGCAAATTGAAGTTGCTCACTTTATTTCACCTCCTGATTCACAGGTATTTCTGGGATGTTACTTCAGTCCTCTGCGTTGAAGACAGACAAAAAATACCTGTTCAGCACTTCTGCCATCTCCTTATTTCCTGTTAATAATTCCCCAGACTCCAACTCTGGAGGACCTATACTCACTTTGCTTTTCCTATTTAAATACTTGTCAGAACTTTGTATTTGTTTTTGTATTTCCAGCCAGCCTTCTCTCAATCACTAACTTCTCCCTCCCTTTTGTTTGCTGAATCATTCTTTACTGCCGTTTAAATTCTGTCCAATAGCTGACCTATCTCCACAGGATGGTATGTTTTCTTTTCAATTTGAGGACATCTTTAGTCCAAAGTGTCCCTTGCATTTTCCCACATTAAACTCCGTCCCCCGGCACGTTTAACCTGTTCGTGTCTGTTGCTACGTTCTGCACCCACCAACACTACTTACTGAGCCACCTAACTTAGTGTCACCAGCAAGCTTGGATAATCTATTCTCTCTCCCTTCACCGAATAGTATAGTGAAAAGCTCGTGCCCCAGTATAAATCCTGGAGAACACTATTTCTCCAACCTTAATCCCTCAGAAAATCCAACTAATATAATTAGAGATGACTTGCCCAGTATAAATCCATTCTGACTTTTGATCAGCTGATATTGGTCCAAGTCCTCAGTCACCCGATCTCACTTGCAATCCTCCCCACAAGTCCATTATCGATGTTAGAGTAATAGACTTCCATTGTTAGTGCCCCATATTCCTGACGAGTGGAGTGACATTAGCAAATTTCCAATTCAAGGGAACCATTCGTCGATTGTGACAGTTCCACAAGACCACAATGACACTTGCCTCATCGATTTGTTTTGCTACCCTGGAATGGAAACTGCTGGTCGCAGAGCTTTGTCAATCTTCAGTGTCGTAATTTTCTCTCTGGGGTCGGCATGTGGCGCAGTGGTTAGCAGTGCACGTGTTAGCACTGGGACTGCGGTGCTGTGGACCCCGGTTCGAATCCCAGCCCTAGGTCACTGTCCGTGTGGAGTTTGCACATTCTCCCCATGTCTGCGTGGGTTTCACCCCCACTAACCAAAGATGTGCAAGGTAGGTGGATTGGCCACGTTAAATTGCCCCTTAATTGGGAAAACATATATAATTGGGTACTCTAAATTTATTTTTAAAAATAATAATTTTCTCTCTGAAAATCTTGTCGGTCCATCCCAAGATTTATTTTTGTAATATTTCTGATACTTGTTGCGATCCCAGGCCAGATCCTGGGATATGTTCGGAACCAGTAACGTTTTGTCTGAAATGGTTAAACATTGAGATTCAGGATGCTTGTCCAGTAAATGAAGCCACAAGTTTCCACGGGTTTTGCACAAGTAAAATAAACTTTACCCAACAATTGAAACAATCTACAATATATACTTTGTAACA
Organism: Scyliorhinus canicula; assembly: GCF_902713615.1. Lineage (NCBI taxonomy): Eukaryota > Metazoa > Chordata > Chondrichthyes > Carcharhiniformes > Scyliorhinidae > Scyliorhinus > Scyliorhinus canicula. The sequence goes on from NC_052154.1 coordinate 97,425,459, forward strand.
TTCATAATTAACATGAAATACACGTGAATTAAATAGCAGACTAAGGTCAAACGCCTCACAATTCACATCAAATGCTTGGCCAAGACAGATCCCACAGATTTCCCAGCAACCAGCCCCAGACGTTAGGGACCCTGAGTCATCAAATCTCCATAAAGCTCTGTCTCCTTCACAAGGGACTCCAGGTCTGCACTTTTGAAGATCTGACTTTGGACCTCCCTCAAAACTGCTCTGACTCAGACTGCACCAATGACTTCTTGCTTGCCCGACTCTTCACTCCAGCATCTAGTTACTTCTGCAGTTTCAGCTTCTTCATAGCTGGCTGGCTTCATTGAGCTGACACTGGTCCTGAATTTAACCAGCCTTTAATCTCCTCAGCAACACCAAGCTATAAACAGCTCCCACGCCTTTAGCTGAGCCTGTAAGGGGACTTCCTGTTTATTCCCTCATTTCTCCTTTTCTTTTGCTGTTATGGTTTTTGATCCATGGGTAATTAATGGACATGACTCTGTAAGTCAAGTAGCAGCAAAAATGAGGAATTCAGAAGCTACAGGAGCAAAACCTCAGACTGTAATTACTGGGCAGTCAAGGGCTAAAGACTTTAGCTGCTTTTCTAAGAATTATTGGTTAATTTATTTGTGTTGCAACTCCGGATGAAGTGGGGCTGGACTTGACCGCGCTCTAGCCCCGGATGTCGTAACAAGCCCTAAACCTCTCTAGCACGGTACCAGCTATGTTTCCCGTACCAGCCTCTCCGGACAGGCGCCGGAATGTGGCGACTAGGGGCTTTTCACAGTAGCTTCATTGAAGCCTACTCGTGACAATAAGCGATTTTCATTTCATTTTCATGTTTCGCCCACCTGTCTTCTCAGCTTCTCGGGGCTTCTCACGAGCCCTGATTGCTAAGAGACCATTAACTGCAGTGCCTCCGCTGCAAGAAAGCCTTTCCCTCTGCTCCTCACTCTGATCGACCCTTGAATTGTTCTGGGAACCAAGAGATATACTTAGATTGAATCCCACCCTTCTTACTGTAATCGCATTGAAACATCCTACAATCTCCATTGATTGAGAATTGAAAGCACACCCAGATGTAATGAAGTAAATTCATGACACACTGTAATCTTCGCCTTCCAGTGTCCATTCTAGTCAAAAGTAATTATTTAGCAATTCTACCTTTTTGTGATTTTTCACGTGCATTTTTATTAATGGACTCACATGACCTTTAACCACCCTATTTCCCATGGCCAGTTTGAAAAAACGTTGTTATCTTTGATATCTCTCAAGGTTTTCCTCTTGCCTATTTGCAATTTGAAAAAATTTAGAGTAGCCAATTCATTTTTTCCAATTAAGGGGCAATTTAGAGTGGCCAATCCACCTACCTTGCACATCTTTGGGTTGTGGGGGTAAAGCCACGCAGACACGGGGAGAATGGGCAAGCTCCATATTTGCAATTCTAAAGATTTTATCAGTAACCCTTTGCTGTTCTTGATGTCTCTCAGACCCTGGCATCTCTTCCCTTGATACTCATGGTCTGTTTTTTAGTTTTGCATCTCTCGCGTTCTCTTGACCAAAGTTGTTTAATGTCCACTGCAAGAGACCACCTCCTCCTTGCCTGGGGATGGACAGGCTTTCTACTAAACACTGAACTCCCATTGTCTCTCTATAGTTTTACCCATGAACACTACTGTCCAGTCTAAAAAGCTGCTTCATCTCTCACCTGCCTCGTTCTCAAGCTTAATGTTGAATTGAATCGTATCAGTTAACTAGATGTTCCTTACGGTTAGCTTGCTGCACTGTCAGAGGGTTAGTATTGAGGGTGTGTTACACTGTCGGAGGGTCAGTACTGAGGGAGTGCTGCACTGTCAGAGGGTTAGTATTGAGGGTGCGTTACACTGTCGGAGGGTCAGTACTGAGGGAGTGCTGCACTGTCAGAGGGGTCAGTTCTGAGGGAGTGCTGCACTGTTGGGGGGGGTCAATACCGAGAAGGGAGATCTACATTATCACAGGGTCAGTACTGAGGGAGTGTTGCATTATAGTAACAGGACACTTCAAAGATAACTAGGATTGAACAGACTCAACATGGGTTTATGAAAGGGAAATCATGTTTAAGAAGCCTGTTGGGGTTTTCGAGAATGTTACTCGCAGAATAGATAGGGAGAACTGGTGAATGTGGTATATTTAGATTTTCAGAAAGTTTTTGATCAGGTTAGTAAAAAAAAATTGCGAACATGTGGAATTGGGGGAATAAACTGACATGGATTGTGAACTAGTTAATGGGTAGAAAACAGAGTAGGAATAAATAGGTCATTTTCAGGTTTGGACGCTATGACTGGTGGGGTAACGCAAGGATCAGTGATTGGGTCCCAGCTATTCACAATCTATATCAATGATTTAGAGGTGAGGATTACATGTAACATTTCCAAGTTTGCCGATGACACAAAATGAGGTAGAAGTGTGGATTGTGAGGGAGGTGCAAGGACACTTTGTGGCATGGTAGCACAGTGGTTAGCACTGCTGCCTCAGAGTCCCAGGGTCCCAGGTTCAATTTCGGCCTCGGGTTACGGTCTGTGTGGAGTTTGCACTTTCTCCCCATGTCTGTGTGGGTTTCCTCTGGGTGCTCCGGTTTCCTCCGACTGCCCAAAGATGTGCAGGTTTGGTCATTTGGCCATGCTAAATTACCCTTAATGTCCAAAAGGTTAGGTGGGGTTACTGGGATAAGGTGGAGGCGTGGGCTTAAGTAGGGTACTCTTTTTCCTAGGGCCGGAGCAGACTTGATGGGCTGAATGCACTGTAAATTTTATGATTCTACACTTCAGGGGATTTGAGCCTGTAAGATTAGGTAATGTGAGGTGATCCACTTTGTTAGGAAATGCTGAGAGCTGGGAAGTGATGAACTTTAGAGGGACTTGGGAGCCCTTGTTCTTGAGTCACTGAAATCTAACATACAGGTACGTGCAGATAGTTATGAAGTGAGATTGAATAGGCTGGGGTTGTTTTCCTTGGAGCAGAGGAGACTGAGGGGTACATGATTGAGATGCATAACATTATGAAGGGCATAAGTAGAGGAGACAGGAAGAAACCTTTCCCCTTGATGTAATGTTCTATAGTGTAGAGGGACTTTGGAGGGATTTCACAGGATGGCGCAACATCGAGGGCCGAAGTGCCTGCACTGCGCTGTAATGTTCTATGTTTGATGGAAGGATCAGTGACTAGGAGTCATAAATTTAAAGTAAGGGGCAGGAGGTTGAGAGGGAATGTGACAAAAACATTTTCACCCAGAGGGTGATGGAAGTCTGGAATTCGTTGCCTGAAAGGGTGGTGGAGGCAGAAACCCTCCTAACATTTAAGAAGTATTTAGATGTGCACTTGACAAGGCATACAAAGCTGTGGGCCAAGTGCTGGAAAATGGGATTCAAATAGAACATAGAACATAGAACAGTACAGCACAGAACAGGCCCTTCGGCCCTCGCGTTGTGCCGAGCAATGATCACCCCACTCAAACCCACGTATCCACCCTATACCCGTAACCCAACAATCCCCCCCCCCTAACCTTACTTTTTAGGACACTACGGGCAATTTAGCACGGCCAATCCACCTAACCCGCACATCTTTGGACTGTGGGAGGAAACCGGAGCACCCGGAGGAAACCCACGCACACACGGGGAGGACGTGCAGACTCCACACAGACAGTGACCCAGCCGGGAATCGAACCTGGGACCCTGGAGCTGTGAAGCATTTATGCTAACCACCATGCTACCGTGCTGCCCTTTGGTGCCCGGTGGTTGTTTAAGACTGTCCCAAACTCAATGGGCTGAAAGACCTTTTCTATGCTGTATGACTCTACAGCAAGCAATTAAGAACACATATGGTATGTTAGCCTTTATTGTAACAGGATTTGAGTGTAAGAGTAAAGATGTCAGGCTACAATTGTATACAACCACGGAGACAGTCTCTGAATAAGCTCTTGCAGGACTGAGATGGTGAGGAATTTCTTCACTCCGAGGGTGGTGAATCTTTGGCAGTAACTACCCCGAGGGCTATAGAGACTGTCATTGAGCATGTTTAAGCCAGAGATCAAACTTTTCTCCATATTAAAAATATTCCACGACACGAGGATAGTGTAAGAAAATGGTGTTGAAGGAGATCAGCTATGATCTCATTGAATGGCAGAACAGCCTAGAGGGGCTGAATGGCTTCTCCTGCATCTACCTCTTGTGTTAAAACATAGAACATTACAGCGCTGTACAGGCCCTTCGGCCCTCGATGTTGTTCATGCCCTTACTACTCTGAGTAAAGAACCTACCTCTGACTTCTGTCCTATATCTATCGCCCCTCAATTTAAAGCTATGTCCCCTCGTGCTAGACATCACCATCCGAGGAAAAAGGCTCTCACTGTCTACCCTATCTAATTCTCTGATCATCTTGTATGCCTCAATTAAGTCACCTCTTAACCTTCTCTCTAACGAAAACAGCCTCAAATCCCTCAGCCTTCCCTCATAAGATCTTCCCTCCATACTAGGCAATATCCTGGTAAATCTCCTCTGCACCCTTTCCAATGCTTCCACGTCCTTCCTATAATGCGGCGACCAGAATTGTACCAGAGTTTTGTACAGCTGCAACATGACCTCATGGCTCCGAAACTCCAAATCTCTACCAATAAAAGCTAACACATCGTACGCCTTCTTAACAACCCTCTTCTTATGTGTCTGCACTTCAAATGTTCCTCATTGGCTGTAAGGTGCTTTCTGACAGCTCTGGTTGTGAAGGGCGGGGTAGAATTTGACTTTGGTTTTCTCACTAGAGCTTTTTAGCATGAAGAGGCTGTCCATCTTACTGCTGTCTTTGTGGTGTTACCATGCAGGTCCTGAGCTTGGAGGCGAATTCCCGGTTCAGGATATGAAGACGGGCGACGGCGGCTTGCTGCAGGTTACTCTGGAAGGGATCAATCTGAAGTTTGTGCAGAGCCAGGTAGGGGGGGTGTTTGACTGCACAGAGCAGCAGGGGGAAGGGGCAGTGGGGTACCAGCTTGAGGCTTCATCGGGCGACGGAGCGTTTTGTCCCTGTCCGTGATCAGTTTCATTTGCTCGGTGTTTTCCCTTTTTTATTTCTGTTGCTGTCCGAGTACAGGAGAGGTTTTGACATTTGCGGTGCTGTGGTTTTAGTGTGCTGTTTGTGTATCTGCACATCTGACCTTCAGATTACCATTCAGCTGGCCTCTGGGATCGAGCTCTCCTTTGCTTCTTCAATGTTCTTGGTTGATTCATCATTTCTTTACAGTCTTAGATTGGTGAAAGGGTAAGTTTTTTCTTAAAATATACAGTTGTAATAAAGGATCTGTTTGTTTTGCACCCTGAAGCCATGGTCATTAACTGCAAGCTTCCATCAAAGAGCCTTCTTCACCTGACTTTAGCGCCAGGCACCCCACTTGGTGGCCATGATATTGCTGTGCATTGATACCATGCTGCTGGGAGAGGGAGTTCACTGCTGCTGGAGGTTCAAATCCAAACCTCCTTTTCCTCCAACCCCACCTCTTCTCCATCTTTCACTTCTCCCATATACATGTGCATGTATGTGTCATACACCGACTGGCTTCCTTCCACCTGAGCTGCATTTTTCCCAACAGCCAGCTATGTATAAGGGGAGCCGGTCAGCCAGTAGCCTGGAGCGAGCTGGGGACACAAAACCAGCTTTACCACAACTCACTGACAGCTCTCCAGATTCTGCTAGCTTTCCTGGCCTTGTCCCGAATGGGGAGGATGCTGGAGGTGAAGAGACAGTACAGGGTGCAGGCCGAGTTGAGAAAAGTGTGGTTTATCTGACCTGTGTGGGTTGGGTGGGGCAGTGGGGGTTTGGGGTGTGGAGGTGGGTACTGGAAGTGAGGATGTGGGCTTTGGAAATGGCCAGTAGGTATAGGCACTCGGGGTGCCATGGTTACAGCCCCTGGGTATAGACAGCGGGGGTCCGGGGTGTGCGCTGTCGGAGCAGTGGCAGTGAGTATGAGCAAAGGGGGCGATGGGTATGGGCAGAGGGGGCAGTCCCGGTGGGCATGGCCGGAATGTGTGGGCGGTGGGTATCATTATGGGCGGCTTTTGTGGGGTGCGTGCAGGAGGACCGGGCGGTGGTGGTGTGGGCGGTCGGGAAGGGCAGCTGGACCATTGAATTGATTTGGGATGTTCCTGTATAGCAGTTACAGGGAGTGTGTCTGCAGTTACAGGGAGTGTGTCTGCAGTTACTGGGAGCGTGTCTGCAGTTACAGGGAGTGTGTCTGCAGTTACTGGGAGCGTGTCTGCAGTTACAGGGAGCGTGAATGCAGTTACTGGGAGCGTGTCTGCAGTTACTGGGAGTGTGTATGCAGTTACTGGGAGCGTGTCTGCAGTTACAGGGAGTGTGTCTGCAGTTACAGGGAGTGTGTCTGCAGTTACTGGGAGCGTGAATGCAGTTACTGGGAGCGTGTCTGCAGTCACTGGGAGCGTGTCTGCAGTCACTGGGAGCGTGTCTGCAGTTACTGGGAGTGTGTCTGCAGTTACAGGGAGTGTGTCTGCAGTTACTGGGAGCGTGTCTGCAGTTACTGGGAGCGTGTCTGCAGTTACTGGGAGCGTGTCTGCAGTTACTGGGAGCGTGTCTGCAGTTACTGGGAGCGTGTCTGCAGTTACTGGGAGCGTGTCTGCAGTCACTGGGAGCGTGTCTGCAGTTACTGGGAGCGTGTCTGCAGTTACTGGGAGCGTGTATATCAGTTACTGGGAGCGTGTATATCAGTTACAGGGAGTGTGTCTGCAGTTACTGGGAGCGTGTATATCAGTTACAGGGGACGTGTATATCAATTACCGTTGGTTGTTTAACTGTGCTATAATGCATGGTGTTATTTGAAGCAGGCAAGACGCACTCCAACTGTACTTAGGATAATAAGTGTAAGCTAAATTTCAGGCTGGCTCACTAATTTACGATTAATGTGGTTTGTCTATCCAGGGTGATAGTCAGATCTACTGGCTCCCATTCTATTAAGGCAATGCATCAGTGGAGGACCTGTATCTGAAGAATAACTAGGTATTTGCTAAGAGCTGACTGCACTCAATGAGATGGCAGCTGAAAAATTCAAAATTACAGAAGTTGGTCACAAGGATAAAGACGGTTTGCAACGATGGGATATATATTTGGAATCTCCTACTGCGAATTTTTACTGAAGTAAAATAATGAATTCATATAACACAAGTTGCCAAAGGCCAAAATCCGAGAACAAAATGAGAACTCGGGAGAGTGGGATCAGAATGGATAAGATGTTAAAGGGTTTGGGGATTGAGTGGCTTATTAAAGCCTGTCAGATGTGAACAGAACTGGCTTAAACCAAATGGGCTTTGGAAAAGCTGGAGGTTTAATTAGGTCATGTACCCTCGATAATTGGCGTGAATAGGAGATTGGGTTAGGTGAGGTGGATGATTATTAGACATTGGACTGGGTGGGAGATTACGGAGTGGGAGTCAGTGGGGGTCTCAGACTGGGTGGGAGATTACGGAGTGGGAGTCAGTGGGGGTCTCAGACTGGGTGGGAGATTACGGAGTGGAAGTTGGTGGAGGGTCTCAGACTGGGTGGGAGATTACGGAGTGGGAGTCAGTGGGGGTCTCGGACTGGGTGGGAGATTACGGAGTGGGAGTTGGTGGAGGGTCTCAGACTGGGTGGGAGATTGCGGAGTGGGAGTCGGTGGAGGGTCTCAGACTGGGTGGGAGATTACGGAGTGGGAGTCAGTGGAGGGTCTCAGTAGGTGGGAGATTACGGAGTGGGAGTCAGTGGGGGTCTCAGTGGGTGGGAGATTACGGAGTGGGAGTCAATGGAGGGTCTTGGACTGGGTGGGAGATTACGGAGTGGGAGTCAGTGGAGGGTCTCGGACTGGGTGGGAGATTACGGAGTGGGAGTCAGTGGGGGTCTCGATGGGTGGGAGATTACGGAGTGGGAGTCAGTGGGGGTCTCGATAGGTGGGAGATTACGGAGTGGGAGTCAGTGGGGGTCTCGATGGGCAGGAGATTACGGAGTGGGAGTCAGTGGGAGTCTCAATGGGTGGGAGATTACGGAGTGGGAGTCAGTAGAGGGTCTCAGACTGGGTGGGAGATTACGGAGTGGGAGTCAGTGGGAGTCTCAATGGGTGGGAGATTACGGAGTGGGAGTCAGTGGAGGGTCTCAGACTGGGTGGGAGATTATGGAGTAGGAGTCAGTGGAGGGTCTCGGACTGGGCAGGAGATTACGGAGTGGGAGTCAGTGGGAGTCTCAATGGGTGGGAGATTACGGAGTGGGAGTCAGTGGGGGTCTCAGACTGGGTGGGAGATTACGGAGTGGGAGTCAGTGGAGGGTCTCGGACTGGGTGGGAGATTACGGAGTGGGAGTCAGTGGAGGGTCTCGGACTGGGTGGGAGATTACGGAGTGGGAGTCAGTGGGGGTCTCAGACTGGGTGGGAGATTACGGAGTGGGAGTCAGTGGAGGGTCTCGGACTGGGTGGGAGATTACGGAGTGGGAGTCAGTGGAGGGTCTCGGACTGGGTGGGAGATTACGGAGTGGGAGTCAATGGAGGGTCTCGGACTGGGTGGGATATTACGGAGTGGGAGTCAATGGAGGGTCTCGGACTGGGTGGGATATTACGGAGTGGGAGTCAATGGAGGGTCTCGGACTGGGTGGGATATTACGGAGTGGGAGTCGGTGGAGGGTCTCAGACTGGGTGGGAGATTAAGGAGTGGGAGTCAGTGGGGGTCTCAATGGGTGGGATATTACGGAGTGGGAGTCAGTGGAGGGTCTCGGACTGGGCAGGAGATTACGGAGTGGGAGTCAGTGGAGGGTCTCAATGGGTGGGATATTACGGAGTGGGAGTCAGTGGAGGGTCTCGGACTGGGCAGGAGATTACGGAGTGGGAGTCAGTGGGGGTCTCAATGGGTGGGAGATTACGGAGTGGGAGTCGGTGGAGGGTCTCGGACTGGGTGGCAGATTACGGAGTGGGTGTCAGTGGAGGGTCTCAATGGGTGGGAGATTACGGAGTGGGAGTCGGTGGGGGTCTCAATGGGTGGGATATTACAGAGTGGGAGTCAGTGGGGGTCTCGGACTGGGTGGGATATTACGGAGTGGGAGTCAGTGGAGGGTCTCAATGGGTGGGAGATTACAGATGAAAGAGAGTGCCAGGTTGGAATATTACGGAATGAGGGAAAGTGAGAGTCAGTTGAGATGCCTTGACCTGGGAGGACACGGTCTCAATGTTGGAGCCTTATCTATTGGGAGTGAAATGAAGAAACTACCTTTGGTAAACCTTTCTTTAATGGCAATTGATGCTCGCTCGATTGTTCATTTTAAAGATTGATAGATTATTAGGAAAATTGTGTTCTGCTGTGGGTCAACCAGGATTCAAGTGAATGGCTTACTCCAGTTCCTGTGATTAAATTAGATGGATGATGTGATGCGAGACAGCAACACAGTTTAATGGGCTGTGTGTGCTGAAACGCTGCCCCCTGTAGAGAGTGAAAGAGGGTCCATTGTGTGCAATCTCTGAAGTCTGGTATCTGTACTGTAGATTAGGTGTAGCGTTCAGGATGTTTTGTTTAGAGTTGTGAAAGTACATTCATACCATATGTAGCCATGTATTGAACTGTTAGCAGGGGCTGTATACAAATGTGAAAGGAAGTGGTGCGGCTGTGTGTCCTGTCTACCCTTGGGCCTGCCAGATAGTCCTCACGCCATGCTGGTACATGAACGGGGAAGTGAGCGAGTGGTGTATGAGGGATGGGTGTATCTTTGATGTGCCCGATATTAATTCCGACCATTTCTCTTCCATGCTTTCTCCTCCTGCAAGGAGTGGAAGGTACTAGTCTACTGCTGTCTTTGCTTCTTTGCAATAATTTCTCATTCTTTTAGTTTTGCTTTGTGGCAGATTGTGGGATTTATATCTTTATTTATTACATGCTCTTTGCTAGATCTGCTATGATATTCAACATTTTTTTTTCCATGGCTTTAGTTTTCAGTCTTGGCTGATAACCTTTTCTTTTTGTTTGTTTTCAGGTTTTCATTGAACTGAGTCACATTAAAAAGTGCAATACAGTCAAAGGAGTCTTTGTCCTGGAAGAATTTGGTAATTAAATATTTAATATTGGCTCTGTGCTTGGCACGAGCTTTGCTCAAACCTCAGGAATGGAGACGCTCCCTCACGGGGTTTGTGCAGTCGGGGGAGGGGATGAGCAGGCCAGGAGTGGGTCCACAAACCTTAGTGGTAAACCAGTAGGCTCTACATTGTGTACAGTAAGGAAGTCAGTAGCTCACATCTGTCTAGTTCTCAGTGGCTGATGCTTTGGTTGATGGTTGCCATGTGTGAATCTGCATTGTTGGTTTGAAGTTTCAGACACGTCATAGAACCGATGACTGAAGGAGCAGGAAGTGAGGGTAAAAACATGAAGATAATTGGTTATGACACAAATAGGTCTGAGACCTGCATTTTCTGTTGTGTTGCACTAGTGGCTGAGTGTGATGTAATATTGAGGGAAGAGTGCTGTATTCCCCCAGTCGCTGAGTGTGATGTAATATTGAGGGGAGAGTGCTGTATTCCCCCAGTGGCTGAGTGTGCTGTAATATTGAGGAAAGAGTGCTGTATTCCCCCAGTCGCTGAGTGTGATGTAATATTGAGGGGAGAGTGCTGTATTGCCCCAGTCGCCGAGTGTGATGTAATATTGAGGGGAGAGTGCTGTATTCCCCCACTCGCTGAGTGTGATGTAATATTGAGGGGAGAGTGCTGTATTGCCCCAGTGGCTGAGTGTGCTGTAATATTGAGGAAAGAGTGCTGTATTCCCCCAGTCGCTGAGTGTGCTGTAATATGGAGGGGAGAGTGCTGTATTGCCCCAGTCGCCGAGTGTGATGTAATATTGAGGGAAGAGTGCTGTATTCCCCCAGTCGCTGAGTGTGATGTAATATTGAGGGGAGAGTGCTGTATTCCCCCAGTCGCTGAGTGTGATGTAATATTGAGGGGAGAGTGCTGTATTGCCCCAGTGGCTGAGTGTGATGTAATATTGAGGGAAGAGTGCTGTATTGCCCCAGTCGCTGAGTGTGATGTAATATTGAGGGGTGAGTGCTGTATTCCCCCAGTCGCTGAGTGTGCTGTAATATTAAGGGGAGAGTGCTGTATTCCCCCACTCGCTGAGTGTGCTGTAATATTGAGGGGAGAGTGCTATATTCCCCCAGTCGCTGAGTGTGATGTAATATTGAGGGGAGAGTGCTGTATTCCCCCAGTCGCTGAGTGTGATGTAATATTGAGGGGAGAGTGCTGTATTCCCCCAGTCGCTGAGTGTGCTGTAATATTGAGGGGAGAGTGCTGTCTTGCCCCAGGCGTCGAGTGTGATGTAATATTGAGGGGAGAGTGCTGTATTGCCCCAGTCGCTGAGTGTGCTGTAAGATTGAGGGGAGAGTGCTGTATTGCCCCAGTCGCCGAGTGTGATGTAATATTGAGGGGAGAGTGTTGTATTGCCCCAGTCGCTGAGTGTGATGTAATATTGAGGGGTGAGTGCTGTATTGCCCCAGTCGCCGAGTGTGATGTAATATTGAGGGGTGAGTGCTGTATTGCCCCAGTCGCCGAGTGTGATGTAATATTGAGGGGAGAGTGCTGTATTGCCCCAGTCGCTGAGTGTGCTGTAATATTGAGGGGAGAGTGCTGTATTCCCCCAGTCGCTGAGTGTGATGTAATATTGAGGGGTGAGTGCTGTATTGCCCCAGTGGCTGAGTGTGCTGTAATATTGAGGGGAGAGTGCTGTATTGCCCCAGTGGCTGAGTGTGATGTAATATTGAGGGGAGAGTGCTGTATTGCCCCAGTCGCCGAGTGTGATGTAATATTGAGGGGAGAGTGCTGTATTGCCCCAGTCGCCGAGTGTGATGTAATATTGAGGGGAGAGTGTTGTATTGCCCCAGTCGCTGAGTGTGATGTAATATTGAGGGGTGAGTGCTGTATTGCCCCAGTCGCCGAGTGTGATGTAATATTGAGGGGTGAGTGCTGTATTGCCCCAGTCGCCGAGTGTGATGTAATATTGAGGGGAGAGTGCTGTATTGCCCCAGTCGCTGAGTGTGCTGTAATATTGAGGGGAGAGTGCTGTATTGCCCCAGTCGCTGAGTGTGATTAATATTGAGGGGAGAGTGCTGTATTCCCCCAGTCGCTGAGTGTGATGTAATATTGAGGGGAGAGTGCTGTATTGCCCCAGTCGCTGAGTGTGATGTAATATTGAGGGGAGAGTGCTGTATTGCCCCAGTCGCTAAGTGTGATGTAATATTGAGGGGAGAGTGCTGTATTCCCCCATCGCTGAGTGTGATGTAATATTGAGGGGAGAGTGCTGTATTGCCCCAGTGGCTGAGTGTGCTGTAATATTGAGGAAAGAGTGCTGTATTGCCCCAGTCGCTGAGTGTGCTGTAATATTGAGGGGAGAGTGCTGTATTCCCCCAGTCGCTGAGTGTGATGTAATATTGAGGGGAGAGTGCTGTATTGCCCCAGTCGCTGAATGTGATTAATATTGAGGGGAGAGTGCTGTATTGCCCCAGTGGCTGAGTGTGATTAATATTGAGGGGAGAGTGCTGTATTGCCCCAGTCGCTGAGTGTGATGTAATATTGAGGGGAGAGTGCTGTATTCCCCCAGTCGCTGAGTGTGATTAATATTGAGGGGAGAGTGCTGTATTCCCCCAGTCGCTGAGTGTGATGTAATATTGAGGGGAGAGTGCTGTATTGCCCCAGTTGCTGAGTGTGATATAATATTGAGGGGAGAGTGCTGTATTGCCCCAGTTGCTGAGTGTGATGTAATATTGAGGGGAGAGTGCTGTATTGCCCTAGTGGCTGAGTGTGATGTAATATTGAGGGGTGAGTGCTGTATTGCCCCAGTCGCTGAGTGTGCTGTAATATTGAGGGGAGAGTGCTGTATTGCCCCAGTCGCTGAGTGTGCTGTAATATTGAGGGGAGAGTGCTGTATTGCCCCAGTCGCTGAGTGTGATTAATATTGAGGGGAGAGTGCTGTATTCCCCCAGTCGCTGAATGTGATGTAATATTGAGGGGAGAGTGCTGTATTGCCCCAGTCGCTGAGTGTGATTAATATTGAGGGGAGAGTGCTGTATTGCCCCAGTCGCTGAGTGTGATGTAATATTGAGGGGAGAGTGCTGTATTCCCCCACTCGCTGAGTGTGCTGTAATATGGAGGGGAGAGTGCTGTATTGCCCCAGTCGCTGAGTGTGCTGTAATATTGAGGGGAGAGTGCTGTATTGCCCCAGTCGCTGAGTGTGATTAATATTGAGGGGAGAGTGCTGTATTGCCCCAGTCGCTGAGTGTGATTAATATTGAGGGGAGAGTGCTGTATTGCCCCAGTCGCTGAGTGTGATGTAATATTGAGGGGAGAGTGCTGTATTCCCCCACTCGCTGAGTGTGCTGTAATATGGAGGGGAGAGTGCTGTATTGCCCCAGTCGCTGAGTGTGCTGTAATATTGAGGGGAGAGTGCTGTATTGCCCCAGTCGCTGAGTGTGATGTAATATTGAGGGGAGAGTGCTGTATTGCCCCAGTCGCTGAGTGTGATGTAATATTGAGGGGAGAGTGCTGTATTGCCCCAGCCGCTGAGTGTGATGTAATATTGAGGGGAGAGTGCTGTATTCCCCCAGTCGCTGAGTGTGCTGTAATATTGAGGGGAGAGTGCTGTATTGCCCCAGTCGCTGAGTGTGCTGTAATATGGAGGGGAGAGTGCTGTATTGCCCCAGTCGCCGAGTGTGATGTAATATTGAGGGGAGAGTGCTGTATTGCCCCAGTCGCTGAGTGTGATGTAATATTGAGGGGAGAGTGCTGTATTGCCCCAGTCCCTGAGTGTGCTGTAATATTGAGGGGTGAGTGCTGTATTGCCCCAGTCGCTGAGTGTGATTAATATTGAGGGGAGAGTGCTGTATTGCCCCAGTCGCTGAGTGTGATGTAATATTGAGGGGTGAGTGCTGTATTGCCCCAGTCGCTGAGTGTGATGTAATATTGAGGGGAGAGTGCTGTATTGCCCCAGTCGCTGAGTGTGATGTAATATTGAGGGGAGAGTGCTGTATTCCCCCACTCGCTGAGTGTGCTGTAATATTGAGGGAGAGTGCTGTATTGCCCCAGTCGCTGAGTGTGATGTAACATTGAGGGGAGAGTGCTGTATTGCCCCAGTCGCTGAGTGTGATGTAATATTGAGGGGAGAGTGCTGTATTGCCCCAGTCACTGAGTGTGCTGTAATATGAAATGAAATGAAAATCGCTTATTGTCACGAGTAGGCTTCAATGAAGTTACTGTGAAAAGCCCCTAGTCGCCACATTCCGGCGCCTGTCCGGGGAGGCTGGTACGGGAATCGAACCGTGCTGCTGGCTTGCTTGGTCTGCTTTAAAAGCCAGCGATTTAGCCGAGTGAGCTAAACCAGCCCCTGTATATTGAGGGGAGAGTGCTGTATTCCCCCAGTCGCTGAGTGTGATGTAATATTGAGGGGAGAGTGCTGTATTCCCCCAGTCGCTGAGTGTGATTAATATTGAGGGGAGAGTGCTGTATTGCCCCAGTCGCTGAGTGTGATGTAATATTGAAGGGACAGTTGTAAGGAATGTTTTTTAAATCCTTCTCTGACCCTTGTTTCCCTTTTTAATTTCTGCCATGCTGGCTGCTACAATTCTGCAGATAGTACTATTAACATTTTGTATCTCGACGATTACTGAAACACATCCTGTACAAGTTGCTATTTGAACTGGTCTGAGCACCCTCTTCAGTGCAGTGTGCTATTTGGCATGGTCCAGTGATGTAATTTGATGGACTTGGTTAGCAGCCAATCAACTCTTCTGGATTTCCGGGACTTATTCAGTTCTTGGTTTTGATTGGTAGAGCGTTTCTGGAAGAAGAGGAGCCAACTCCATTTTGACTTCAGTTCTGCTTAGACCTGGAGAGCAGCAAGGAGCAGGTTTAGACACTCTTTCAGCTAAGGCTGGCAATTTAAAACACGGTCCAGCCACACCTGTGAAAGTTTGACCTCGGATTAAAAGGCTGTAAGAAGTCTCTGTAGCGAGGCCTGTGAAAGCCTAACCTCTGAAAGACTGAAGAAGGCACAGTGCTGATAGCTCTCTCTTGAGACCTCTAAATGTCGGAAAGGAAAAGCTTATTCCCTCTCTCTCTACCCTGCAGCCAGACAACCTGCACAAAAACTAGGCAAGCGTTTCAGAGGTGAGGTGGTTGGAAAACCCTCTTTCAAATTCTCAGGCAGAGAATTCGAAGATTGTTTCAGTGAGACTGAGTGGCAATCTGGTGGCGGTCAGTCAGGTGAAAGTGACTCCCCAAAGGAAATTTTACAGCTTACGAGTTGAAGGCACAAACCAGAGGATCCGATCCAACCGGTGGATTTTGACACTTTATGTTTCGAGAAGCTCACCGCCTAAGAAGACCAGAACCTCAGCAGCGAAAATACGCATCTCCCACTCTCAGTTTAACCTGTTATTTTGATCATTTCTAACCCCCACTGTGTGCCTGTCCTGTGTGTGTGGGTGGAGGGTGGGGCAGTGTTAGGGTAATGATTAGATTAGCAGACCATCGTTCTATTATCGGCAACTACATTTTTTTTTCTCTTTTTATGAATAAATAGTTATTTTGCGCTTTACTTACAAATCAGGTGCCTGTAAGATTTTGGAGCAGTCAAGGGCCAAAGATTCCACAACCTTTACACAAATTATTGGTTAATTCACTTATGTTGGGACTCCAGGGTCTGTGGGTCTGGAATTTACTGCGCGCTTGCCCACGGTGTTGTAACACAGTGCGGTATTCCCAAGTAACTGGGAGAGTTGTAATATCGAGGGGACGGTGCTGTATTCCCCAGTGATCGGGAGTGTTGTAATATTGAGGAGCACTGTGCTATATTCCCGAGTGACTAAGAGTGTTGAAATATTATGGGGACAATGCTGTTATTACCCCAGAAATGGGCAGTGTTGTAACATTGAAGGAACAGTGATGTATTCCCCAGTGATGGGGAATGTTGTAATGTTTATGCAACAGTGCTGTATTACCCAAGTGATCGGGAGTGTTGTAATATTGAGAGGACAGTGCTGTATTTCCCAATTACTGAAGGTGTTGTAATATTGAGGAGGTCACTGCTATGTTCATCAGTGATTGAATGTGTTGTAATATTGAGGGGGCAGTGCTGTAGTCCCACGTGACTGAGGGTGTTGTGATATTGAGGGGACAGTGCTGAATAACCCGAGCAATGGGGAGTGTTGTAACATTGAGGGGACAGTGCTGTATTCCCCAATGATGGTGAATGTTGTAATATTTAGGCAACAGCATTGGGTTATGTAATATTGAGGGGGAAGTGTTGTATTCTGCAGTGACTCTGAGAGTGAAGGGCAACATAGATTTACATAGAATTTACAGTGCAGAAGGAGGCCATTCGGCCCATCGAGTCTGCACCGGCTCTTGGAAAGAGCACCCTACCCAAGGTCAACACCTCCACCCTATCCCCATAACTCAGTAACCCCACCCAACACTAAGGGCAATTTTGGACACTAAGGGCAATTTATCATGGCCAATCCACCTAACCTGCACATCTTTGGACTGTGGGAGGAAACCGGAGCACCCGGAGGAAACCCACACACACACGGGGAGAATGTGCAAACTCCACACAGACAGTGACCCAAGCCGGAATCGAACATGGGACCCTGGAACTGTGAAGCGATTGTGCTATCCTCAATGCTACCATGCTGCCCACGGCTGGTAGAAGTAGATGACTCGGGATATTGAGGCCATGGTCAAAAGGAAGAAGGAGGCATGTGACATGCATAGGCAGCTGGGATCAAGTGGATCCCTTGAAGAGTACAGGGCCTGTCGGAGTAGAGTTAAGAGAGAAATCAGGAGGGAAAAAAGGGGACATGAGATTGTCTTGGCAGATAAGGCAAAGGAAAATCCAAAGAGCTTTTACAGATACATAAAGGGCAAAAGCGTGACTAGGGAGAGGATAGGGCCTCTTTAAGGATAAATAGGGCCATCTATGTGCAGATTCACAATGGATGGGAGAGGTCCTAAATGAATATTTCTCTCAGTATTTACTGTTGAGAAAGGCTCGAATGTTGGGGAAATTGGGGAAATAAAAAGTGATGTCTTGAGGAGTGTACATATTACAGAGAAGGAGGTGCTGGAGGTATTAAAGTGCATCAAGATAGACAAATCCCCGGGACCTGACGAAATGTATCCCAGGATGTTGTGGGAGGCTAGGGACAAAATTGCCGGCTCCCTAGCTGAGATATTTGAATCATCGACAGCCACAGGAGTGCTGCCTGAAGATTGGAGGGTAGAAAATGTTGTGCCCTTGTTTAAGAAGGGCTGTCAGGATAAGCCTGGGAACTACAGACCGGTTAGCCTTACTTCTGTAGTGGGTATGTTGTTGGAAAGTATTCTGAGGGACAGGATCTTCAGGCATTTAGCCAGGCAAGGGCTAATTAGTGAAAGTCAGTATGGCTTTGTAAGGGGAAAGTCATGTCTCACCAATTTGACGGAGTTTTTGGAAGTGGTAAGAAGGCAGTGCGGCCGACGTTGACTACATGGACTTTAGCAAGGCCTTTGACAAGGTACTGCATGGTAGGTTGTTGCAAAAGGGTAAATCTCATGGAATCCTGGACAAGGTAGCCAATTGGATACAAAATTGGCTTGGCAACCAAAGCCAAAGGGTGGTTGTGGAGGGTTGTTTTTCAAACTGGAGGCTTGTGACCAGCGGTGTGCCTCAGGGGTCGGTGCTCCCTATTATAGGAAGGATATTGTGAAACTAGATACAGTGCAGAAGAGATTGATGAGGATGCTGCCAGGACTTGATGGTCTGAGCTATAAGGAGAGGCTGGATAGGCTGGCACTTTTTCCCCTGGAGTGTAGGAGGCATAGGGGTGATCTAATAGAGGTCTATAAAATAATGAGGGGCCTAGATAAGGTAGATAGTCAACATCTTTTCCCAAAGGTAGAGGAGTCTAGAACTGGAGGGCGTAGGATTAAGGTGAGAGGAGAGAGTTACAAGAGAGACCAGAGGGAAACATTTTCACAGAGGATGGTGAGCATCTGGAATGAGTTGCCAGAGGCAGTGGTACAATTTTGTCCTTTAAAAAGCGGTTAGACAGTTACATGGGCAGGGTGGGTATAACGGGATATGGGCCAAATGCAGGCTAGTGGGACTAGCTTAGTGATAGAAACTGGGAAGCATGAACAAGCTGGGCTGAAGGGCCTGTTTCCATGCTGTAAACATCTATGACTCTATGGCTGAGGGTGTTTCTAATATTGAAGGGACATGCTGTATTTCCCCTGTCACTTAGTGTTGTAATATTGAGGGGACAGTGCTATATTACCCCAGTGATCCAGAGTGTTATAATATTATGGGAACAGTGTTGTATTCCCCAGTGACTGAAAGTTTTGTAATATTGGAGGGACAGTGCTGTATTCCCCAGTAATTGATGGTGTTGTAATATTAAGGGGACAATGTTGTTTTTCTCCAGTGACTGAGTGTGTTCTCATCTTTGGATTTGATTTATTGTCACGTGTACAGTGAAAAGTATTGTTCTGCATTTCGTCCAGACAGATCGTTTCATGCATGAAAAAACATAGGTGATACATAAATATGCAATGTAAATACATTGGCACAGGCAGCGGGTGAATATACTGAGTGTAGTACCACTCAGTAGAGAAGGTGTGAAGAGATCAGTTCAGTCTATAAGAGGGTCATTCAGGAGTCTGGTAACAGCAGAGAAGAAGCTGTTTTTGAACCTGCTAGTGCATGTTCTCAGACTTTTGTATCTCCTACCCGATGGAAAAAGTTGGAAGAGAGAATTACACGTGTGGGTGGGGTCTTTGATTATGCTGCTCAAGGCAGCAAGAGGTTCATAGGTAGGACAGCACAGCACAGAACAGGCCCTTATGCCTTCGATGTTGTGCCGAGCATTGTCCGAAACCAAAATCAAGCTATCCCACTCCCCGTCATTCTAGTGTGCTCCATGTGCCTATCCAATAACCGCTTGAAAGCTCCTAAATGTCAGACTCCACTATCACAGCAGGCAGTCCATTCCACACCCTAACCATTCTCTCAGTAAAGAACCTATCTCGGACATCCCTCCTATATCTCCCACCCTGAATCTTATAGTTATGCCCCCTTGTAACAGCTACATCCACCCGAGGAAATAGTCTCTGAATGTCCACTCTATTTATCCCCCTCATCATCTTATAAACCTCTATTAAGTTGCCTCTCATCCTCCTCCGCTCCAAGAGAAAAGCCCTAGCTCCCTCAACCTTTCCTCATAAGACCTATCCTGCAAACCAGGCAACATCCTGGTAAATCTCCTTTGCACCCTTTCCAATGCTCCCACATCCTTCCAATAATGAGGTGACCAGAACTGCACACAATACTCCAAATGTGATCTCACCAGGGTCATGTATAGTTGCAACATAACCCCACGGCTCTTAAACTCAAGCCCCTGTTAATAAACGCTAACACACTATAGGCCTTCTTCACGACTCTGTCCACTTGAGTGGCAACCTTCAGAGATCTGTGGACATGAACCCCAAGATCTCTCTGTTCCTCCACATTCCTCAGAACCCTGCCGTTGACCCTGTAATCCGCATTCAAATTTTTTCTACCAAAATGAATCGCTTCGCATTTATCAGGGTTAACCTCCATCTGCCATTTTTCGGCCTAGCTCTGGATCCTATCAATGTCTCATTGCAGCCTACAACAGCCCTCCACCTCATCCACTACTCCACCAATCTTGATGTCATCAGCAAATTTACTGACCCACCCTTCAGCCCCCTCCACCAAGTCA
The DNA here is from genome assembly GCF_902713615.1 of Scyliorhinus canicula. Classification (NCBI taxonomy): domain Eukaryota; kingdom Metazoa; phylum Chordata; class Chondrichthyes; order Carcharhiniformes; family Scyliorhinidae; genus Scyliorhinus; species Scyliorhinus canicula. Next base: position 97,445,262 of record NC_052154.1, read on the forward strand.
TTGATGAAAATCACAAATGGCAGAGGACTCAGCACTGATCCTGTGGTACACCGCTGGTAACTGATCTCCAGTCTGAAAATTTTCCATCCACCACCACCCTCTGTCTTCTATGTGATAGCCAGTTACTTATCCAATTGGCCAAATTTCCCTCTATCCCACACCTCCTTACTTTCTTCATGAGCCGACCATGGGGAGCCTTATCAAGTGCCTTACTAAAATCCATGTATACGACATCAACTGCTCTACCTTCATCTACACACTTAGTTACCTCCTCAAAGAATTCAATCAGATTTGTGAGGCAAGACTTACTCTTCACGAATCCGTGTTGACTATCCTGGATTAAGCTGCATCTTTCCAAATGGTCATAAATCCTATCCTTCAGGACCTTTTCCATTAACTTACTGACCACCGAAGTAAGACTAACTGGCCTATAATTACCAGGGTCATTCCTATTCCCTTTCTTGAACAGAGGAACAACATTCGCCACTCTCCAGTCCTCTGGTACTATCCCCGTGGACAGTGAGGACCAAACGATCAAAGCCAAAGGCTCTGCAATCTTGCCTCCCAAAGAATCCTTGGATATATCCCATCTGTCCCAGGGAACTTGTCGACCCTCAGGTTTTTCAAAATTGTTAATATATCCTTCCTCAGAACATCTACCTCCTCCAGCCTACCCGCCTGTATCACACTCTCATCCTCAAAAACATGGCCCCTTTCCTTGGTGAACACTGAAGAAAAGTATGAATTCAACGCCTCTCCTATTTCTTCTGACTCCATGCACTGCATTCCACTACTGTCCTTGACCGGCCCTACCCTCACCCTGGTCATTCTTTTATTTCTCACATAAGAGTAAAAAGCCTTGGGGTTTTCCTTGATCCGACCCGCCAAGGACTTCTCATGCCCCCTCTTAGCTCTCCTCAGCCCTTTTTTTTTAGCTCATTCCTTGCTAACGTGTAACGCTCAAGCGACCCAGCTGAACCTTGTTTTCTCATCCTTACATACTCTTCCTTTTTCCTCTTGACAAGACATTCAACCTCTTTTCAACCATGGTTCCCTCACACAGCCATTTCCTCTCTGCCTGACAGGGACATACCTATCAAGGACATGCAGTATTTGTTCCTTGAACAAGCTCCACTTTTCTTTTGTGCCTTTCCCTGACAGTTTCTGTTCCCATCTTATGCTCCCTAAATCTTGCCTAATCGCACCATAATTACCCCTCCCCCAATTATAAATCTTGCCCTGCCATATGGCCCTATCCCGCTCCATTGCAATAGTGAAGACACCGAATTGTGGTCACTATCTCCAAAGTGCTCTCCCACAAACAAATCTAACACTTGGCCCGGTTCATTACCCAGTACCAAATCCAATGTGGCCCCCCCTCTTGTCGGCCTATCCACATATTGTGTCAGGAAACCCTCCTGCACACACTACAAAAACTGCCCCATCCGAACTGTTCGACCTATAGAGGTTCCAATCAATATTTGGAAAGTTAAAGTCACCCATGCCAACTACCCTGAGACCTCCACACCTATCCATAATCTGTTTTGCAATTTCTACCTCCACATCTCTATTACTATTTGGGGGTCTATAGAAAACTCCTAACAATGTGACCGCTCCTTTCCTATTTCTAACTTCGGCTCATATTGCCTCAGTAGGCAGATCCCCTTCGAACTGCCTTTCTGCAGCCGTTAAACTATCCTTGATTAACAATGCTACTCCTCCACCTGTTTTACCACCTTCCCTACTCTTACTGAAACATTTATACCCCGGAACTTCCAACAACCATTCCTGTCCCTGTTCTAACCATATCTCCGTAACGCCACAACATCGTAGTCCCAAGTACCAATCCTCGCTCCAAGTTCACCTACCTTATTCCGGATGCTCCTTGCATTGAAGTAGACACACTTCAACCCACCAACCCACCTCTCCTGCGACCTTAATACCCTCCTCAGTACCTCACTACTCTCAACACTGGCTTCTGGACTACAGCTCATTTTCCCAGCCCCCTGCCAAATTAGTTTAACACCCCCCCCCCCCCCCCCCCCCCCCCCCCCCCCCCCCCCGCAAATTTCCCTCCCAGGATATTGGTGACCCTCTGGTTCAGGTGCAAACTGTCCTGTCTGTTCAGGTCCCACCTTCCCCTAAATGTGCTCCAATTATCCACGTAACTGAAACCCTCCCTCCTACACCATCCCTGCAGCCACGTGTTTATCTGCACTCTCTCCCTGTTCCTCACCTCACTAGCACATGGCACTGGCAACAAACCAGAGATGACAACTTGGTTTGTCCTGGCTCTCAGCTTCCACCCTAGCTCCCTAAATTCCTGTTTTAAATCCCCGTCCCTTCTCTTATCTATGTCGTTGATACCGATGTGTACCACGGCTTGTGACTGTTCCCCTTCCCCCTTGAGGATTCTGAAAACACGGTCCAAGACGTCACGGACCCTGGCACCCGGGAGGCAACATACCATCCGTGAGTCTCTTTCGCTGCCACAGAACCGCCTATCTGTCCCTCTAACTATCGAGTCCCCAATAACTATTGCTCTCCTCTCCCTTCTTTCCTTCTGATCCACAGGGACAGACTCAGTGCTGGAGAGCCGTTCACCGTGGTTTACCCCTGGTTCGTCGTCCCCCTCAAAAGTATCCAAAATAGTATACTTGTTACTGAGGGGAACGACCACAGAGGATCCCTGCAGACTGGAACAATGGATGGCAGGCAGGTTTGCGTGATGAACTGGGCCGTGTTCATGACACTGTGTAGTTTCTTACGGTCTTGAGTAGAGCAGTTACCATACCAGGCTGTGATGCAGCCAGATAGGATGCTTTCTGTAGTGCATCTGTAAATATTGGTAAGTCTCATTGTGGACATGCCGCATTTCCTTAGTTTCCTGAGGAATTATAGACGCTGCTGTGCTTTCTTCATCATAGCATCGTGTGGGTGGAACAGGACAGATTGTTGGTGATGTGCACACCTCGGAATTTGAAGCTGTCAACCATCTCCATCACGGTATCATTGATGCAGACAGGGTGTGTACGTTACTTCGCTTCCTGGAGTCAATGACCAGCTCCTTGGTTTTGCTGACATTGAGCGATTGTTCTCGTCACGCCAAGCCATTAGATTCTCTATCTCCCTCCTGTACTATAACTCATCGTTGTTCGGGATCTGACCCACCATGGTCGCGTCATCAGCATATATGTAGATGGATTGGAGCCAAATTTTTCCACACAGTCATGTGTGTATAGAGACTATAGTAGGGGGCTAAGAATGCAGCCTTGCGGGATCCCGGAATTTAGGACTACCGTGGAGGAGGTTTTGTTGTTGTTTATCCTTACTGATTGTGGTCTCTGGGTCATGAAGTCTAGGACAGGGGTGGGCAAACTTTTCCGTGCAAGGGCCACATTCAGAAATTCACAATTTTAAAGGGCCGCATAGTATATTAAGTAAAATAATTACTTCACCCGGTTATGATTCTGGGCGCCTCATATAGAACATAGAACAGTACAGCACAGAACAGGCCCTTCGGCCTTTTTTTTTTTTAATGACTTGGTGGGCCGCATAAAGACCTTTGGCGGGCCGCATGCGGCCCGCGGGCCGTAGTTTGCCCACCCCTGGTCTAGGATCTAGTTGCAGAGGGAGGAGCCAAGTCCTATGTTTTGGAGTTTTGATATGAGCTTGGCTGGGATTATGGTGTTAAAGGCGGAGCTGTAGTCATTGAATAGGAGTCTGAATTAGGAGTCCTTGTTGTTGAGATGCTCAAGGGATGAGTGTAGGGCCAGGAAGATGGCGTCTGCTGTGGACCGGTTGTGATAGTTTGTGAATTGCAGTGGATCAAGGCATTCTGGGAGTATGGTGATAATGTGTCGCATGACCAACCTCGAAGCACTTCATTATGATAGATGTCAAGGCCACCGGATGGTAGTCGTTGAGGCACGTTGCCTGGTTCTTCTTTGGCACCGGTATGATGGTGGTCTTCTTAAAGCAGGTGGGGTGGTCTTCTTAAAAGCAGGTGGGAACCTCGGAATGGAGTAGGGAGAGGCTGAAGATGTCCGCGAACACCTCTGCCAGCTGGTCCATGCAGGATCTGAGCGCACGACCAGGGTCTCAGTCAGGACCCATTGCTTTCCTAAGTTCACTTTCAAAAAGGCTGATCTGACTTCGGAAGCTGTGACGGTAGGTATGGATGTGTCCGGGGCTGCTGGGGAAATTGATAATGGTTTGATGGTTTCCTGCTCAAACCGAGCATAAAATGCATTGAGTTAATCGGGGAAGGGGGTGCTGCTGCCGGAGATTCTACTCGGCTTCACTTTGTAGCCTGTTATGTTGAGGAGGCAGTGGTGTGCTCCACAGTGGCTGAGGCCGATCGAAGGGGATCTGAGGGGACAGTGATGCATTTCCTCCAATGGCTGGGATGGTTATAATATTGAGGGGACAGTGCTGTATTACCCCAGTGACTGGGATGGTTATAATATTGAGGGGACAGTGCTGTATTACCCCAGTGACTGGAATGGTTATAATATTGAGGGGACAGTGCTGTATTACCCCAGTGACTGGAATGGTTATAATATTGAGGGGACAGTGCTGTATTACCCCAGTGACTGGAATGGTTATAATATTGAGGGTACAGTGCTGTATTACCCGTGACTGGGATGGTTATAATATTGAAGGGACAGTGCTGTATTACCCCAGTGACTGGGATGGTTATAATATTGAGGGGACAGTGCTGTATTACCCCAGTGACTGGGATGGTTATAATATTGAGGGTACAGTGCTGTATTACCCGTGACTGGGATGGTTATAATATTGAGGGGACAGTGCTGTATTACCCCAGTGACTGGGATGGTTATAATATTGAGGAGACAGTGCTGTATTACCCCAGTGACTGGGATGGTTATAATATTGAGGGGACAGTGCTGTATTACCCCAGTGACTGGAATGGTTATAATATTGAGGGGACAGTGCTGTATTACCCCAGTGACTGGGATGGTTATAATATTGAGGGGACAGTGCTGTATTACCCCAGTGATTGGGATGGTTATAATATTGAGGGGACAGTGCTGTATTACCCCAGTGACTGGGATGGTTATAATATTGAGGGGACAGTGCTGTATTACCCCAGTGACTGGGATGGTTATAATATTGAGGGGACAGTGCTGTATTACCCCAGTGACTGGGATGGTTATAATATTGAGGGGACAGTGCTGTATTACCCCAGTGATTGGGATGGTTATAATATTGAGGGGACAGTGCTGTATTACCCCAGTGACTGGGATGGTTATAATATTGAGGGGACAGTGCTGTATTACCCCAGTGACTGGGATGGTTATAATATTGAGGGGACAGTGCTGTATTACCCCAGTGACTGGAATGGTTATAATATTGAGGGGACAGTGCTGTATTACCCCAGTGACTGGGATGGTTATAATATTGAGGGGACAGTGCTGTATTACCCCAGTGACTGGGATGGTTATAATATTGAGGGGACAGTGCTGTATTACCCCAGTGACTGGGATGGTTATAATATTGAGGGGACAGTGCTGTATTACCCCAGTGACTGGGATGGTTATAATATTGAGGGGACAGTGCTGTATTACCCCAGTGATTGGGATGGTTATAATATTGAGGGGACAGTGCTGTATTACCCCAGTGACTGGAATGGTTATAATATTGAGGGGACAGTGCTGTATTACCCCAGTGACTGGGATGGTTATAATATTGAGGGGACAGTGCTGTATTACCCCAGTGATTGGGATGGTTATAATATTGAGGGGACAGTGCTGTATTACCCCAGTGACTGGGATGGTTATAATATTGAGGGGACAGTGCTGTATTACCCCAGTGACTGGGATGGTTATAATATTGAGGAGACAGTGCTGTATTACCCCAGTGACTGGGATGGTTATAATATTGAGGGGACAGTGCTGTATTACCCCAGTGACTGGGATGGTTATAATATTGAGGGGACAGTGCTGTATTACCCCAGTGACTGGGATGGTTATAATATTGAGGGGACAGTGCTGTATTACCCGTGACTGGGATGGTTATAATATTGAGGGGACAGTGCTGTATTACCCCAGTGATTGGGATGGTTATAATATTGAGGGGACAGTGCTCTATTTCCCGTGACTGAAAATGTTGTAATATTGAAGGGATGTTGTAATATTGAGGGTGTTGTATTAGTTACGGGACAGTGCTGGATTCCCCAATGATCGAGAGAGTTGTAATATTGAGGGGACAGTGTTGTATTCCCCAATGATGGGGAGTGAGTGTTCGTTTTGTCAGGTTTACCACTTGTGAATCCTGTTGTCATGCTCCAATCACTGTCTGATACAGTGGGACCTGGAGCTATGAGTCACCTCATCCCAGTCAGCAGATAGATGGGGAATGGATTTTTCCCTCGCAACAGCCCAACATGGAAGCCCATGACCGCATCTAAGTGGGAGTACACGTGTGCATATCTGCATTGTTTTCTGGCGTCTTTTGTGTTTGTGCGTATGGATGGCATGGTGGGTGTGTCACTGACCATTAACCCTGCGATTCAAACTGGCAGGGGTTCAAATCCCAGCATCAGCTGCTAGTGGGATTTGAATTCAGTTCATAAATTTCGAATATCAAGAGTTTCATTAATACCGACCGTGCCAACCATTGTTGTAAAAACCCGTCTCGTTCCCAAATGTCAATTAGGGAAGGAAATCTGCCTTCCTTATCCAGTGTGTGACTCCAGACCCACACAGCAATATAGTTGGTTCCTAACTGCCCTCCAAAATCGCCATTGAAAAACAAAATTGCCATTGAAAAACTAAGATTATGGATTATTCCAATATCAAGGTGCAGAAAAGTACTGTAATGTTGGAGGTCGGTTAAGATCAGTCGTGCTGTGATAGAACAGGGGAACTGGATTATGAGGTTGAATGGAATCTCCAACGAAAGAGAAAATGCTGGAAAATCTCAGCAAGTCTGGCAGCATCTGTAGGGAGAGGAAAGACCTAACGTTTCGAGTCCGATGACGCTTTGTCAAAGCTGACAGAGAAAGTGGAAAATATTTATACTGTGGAGTGAGAATGAAACATGAGTCATAGCCACAGGAACCCAGAGAAACCGGGTACTAATGGCCACAGATACCAAGGGGAAGGAGTGTTAATGGCAGTCCCCAGAGAGGACAATAGATGTGAAAGGTCAAACAGCAGGGAAACTAACATCAGAGGATGAACTGTAGATGTAGGGCGAGGGGAAGGGGGAAGCAAAGAGGAGAAAGGTGAAGGAAAGGCGGATACGATTGTGGGGGCGGAGGGAATTTAAATGTATATTAAGAAAGAAAGAAATGGTTAAAGACAGTTAAAATGAAATGCAAACAAATGGGTCGAGTTGGTGTAGAGCTGATCATCTGAAGTTGTTGAATTCGATGTTCAGACCGGAAGGCTGTAGCGTGCCTAAACGGAAGATGAGATGTTGTTCCTCCAGTTTGCGTCGCGCTTCACTGGAACATTGCAGCAGGCCAAGAACAGACATGTGGGCATGGGAGCAGGGTCTTTTGTTAAAATTCCAAGCAACAGGAAGGTCAGGGTCCTGAATGCGCACAGGCCGAAGATGCTCAGCAAAGCGATGACCCAGTCTGCGTTTGGTCTCTCTGATATAGAGGAGACCAGATTGGGAGCAGCGATTGCAATAGACCAAATTGGAAGAGGTGCAAGTGAAACGCTGCTTAACCTGGAATGAGTGTTTTGGGCCTGGGATGTTAAGCATGGTTATAATATTGAGGGGCATGTGTTACACCTGCTGCGATTGCATGGGAAGGTGCCATGGGTGATGCGAGAGGTACTGGGTATGGTGGAGGAGTGGACTAGATTGTCTCGGAGGGAACGGTCTCTGTGGAATGCTGACAGAGGGAGTGAAGGGAAGATGTGTTTGGTTGTAGCATCACGCTGGAGTTGGCAAAAATGGCGGTGGATTATGCTTTGCATACAGAGGCTGGTGGGATGAAATGTGAGAACGAGGGGGACTCTGTCCTTGTTCTGGGAGGGAGTGGAGTGGGCAAGGTAGTGGCGCGGGAGATGGACCGCACACTGTTGAGGGCCCTGTCCACAACTGTAGGTGGGAAATCGCGGTTGAGGAAGAAATGGAATTTTGAATGGAAACTTCTCTTGATGTGAAGTAATGATGCTGGCATCACAGAGGCTGGGAGCAGTTTCACTTCTTTCATTGCAAGGATGTCTCTTACTGGTTTGCTTGTGTGCAAACACGTGTATGCGTGTCAGCACATGTTAAATGTGACATTGTTGTGCAATGTGAGAATTGGCTGCGCTAGACTTTGCACATGTCCTGGTCACTTTGGAAATTCACATCAGATGCAGCACGGGAGGACAAGTGATTGGGCAGCACGGTAGCACAAGTGATTAGCACTCTGGTTTCGATTCCCCGCTGGGTCACTGTCTGTGCAGAGTCTGTACATTATCCCCGTGTCTGCGGGGGTTTCCTCTGGGTGCTCCGGTTTCCTCCCACAGTCCAGACGTGTAGGTTAGGTGGATTGGCCACGATAAAAAAGTGCCTTTAATGACAAAGAAAGGTTACGAGGGGTTATTTTGTTACTGGGATAGGGTGGAAGTGAGGGCTTAAGTGGGTTGGTGTGGACTCGATGGGCCGAATGGCCTCCTTCTGCACTGTATGTTCTATGTACTATGACGAACAATTAACAGTCTGTGGCCTAGTGTAACCCTGTACATGAGGCCTGAATCCCAGTGTAACCCCTGTCCACACAGCCCTGAATCCCTCTGTAACCCCTGTTCACACAGCCCTGAATCCCTGTGTAACCCCTGTCCACGCAGCCCTGAATCCCTGTGTAACCCCTGTTCACACAGCCCTGAATCCCTGTGTAACCCCTGTCCACGCAGCCCTGAATCCCAGTGTAACCCCTGTCCACACAGCCCTGAATCCCTGTGTAACCCCTGTCCACACAGCCCTGAATCCCAGTGTAACCCCTGTCCACACAGCCCTGAATCCCTCTGTAACCCCTGTCCACGCAGCCCTGAATCCTAGTGTAACCCCTGTCCACACAGCCCTGAATCCCAGTGTAACCCCTGTCCACACAGCCCTGAATCCCAGTGTAACCCCTGTCCACACAGCCCTGAATCCCTGTGTAACCCCTGTCCACACAGCCCTGAATCCCAGTGTAACCCCTGTCCACGCAGCCCTGAATCCCTGTGTAACCCCTGTTCACACAGCCCTGAATCCCTGTGTAAACCCTGAACACAGCCCTGAATCCCTGTGTAAACCCTGTCCACGCAGCCCTGAATCCCTGTGTAAACCCTGTCCACTCAGCCCTGAATCCCTGTGTAACCCCTGTCCACACAGCCCTGAATCCCTGTGTAACCCCTGTTCACACAGCCCTCAATCCCTGTGTAACCCCTGTCCACGCAGCCCTGAATTCCTATGTAACCCCTGTACACACAGCCCTGAATCCCTGTGTAACCCCTGTACACCCAGCCCTGAATCCCTGTGTAACCACTGTCCACACAGCCCTGAATCCCTGTGTAACCCCTGTCCACACAGCCCTGAATCCCTGTGTAACCCCTGTCCACGCAGCCCTCAATCCCTGTGTAACCCCTGTACACAGCCCTGAATCCCAGTGTAACCCCTGTACACACAGCCCTGAATCCCTGTGTAACCCCTGTAAACACAGCCCTGAATCCCTGTGTAACCCCTGTCCACACAGCCCTGAATTCCTGTGTAACCCTGTCCACACAGCCCTGAATTCCTGTGTAACCCCTGTACACAGCCCTGAATCCCTGTGTAACCCCTGTACACACAGCCCTGAATTCCTATGTAACCCCTGTACACACAGCCCTGAATCCCTGTGTAACCCCAGTACACAGTCCTGAATCCCTGTGTAATACTGTACACACAGCCCTGAATCCCAGTGTAACCCTGTACACGCAGCCCTGAATCCCAGTGTAACCCTGTACATGAGGCCTGAATCCCTGTGTAACCCCTGTACACAGTACTGAATCCCAGTGTAACCCCTGTCCACACAGCCCTGAATTCCTGTGTAACCCCTGTACACACAGCCCTGAATTCCTGTGTAACCCCTGTACACAGTCCTGAATCCCAGTGTAACCCCTGTACACACAGCCCTGAATCCCTGTGTAACCCCTGTACACACAGCCCTGAATCCCAGTGTAACCCCTGTACACACAGCCCTGAATCCCTGTGTAACCCCTGTACACAGTCCTGAATCCCAGTGTAACCCCTGTACACACAGCCCTGAATCCCAGTGTAACCTCTGTACACAGTCCTGAATCCCTGTGTAACCCCTGTACACAGTCCTGAATCCCAGTGCAACCCATGTACACGCAGCCCTGAATTCCTGTGTAACCCTGTACACGCAGCCCCAAATCCCAGTGTAACCCATGTACACACAGCCCTGAATCCCAGTTTAACCCCTGTACACACAGCCCTGAATCCCAATGTAACCTCTGTACACAGTCCTGAATCCCTGTGTAACCCATGTACACGCAGCCCTGAATCCCAATGTAACCTCTGTACACAGTCCTGAATCCCTGTGTAACCCCTGTACACAGTCCTGAATCCCTGTGTAACCCATGTATACAGCCCTGAATCCCTGTGTAACCCCTGTACACACAGCCCCGAATCCCTGTGTAACCCATGTATACAGCCCTGAATCCCTGTGTAACCCCTGTCCACACAGCCCTGAATCCCTGTGTAACCCCTGTCCACTCAGCCCTGAATCCCTGTGTAACCCCTGTACACGCAGCCCTGGATCCCAGTGTAACCCCTGTCCACACAGCCCTGAATCCCTGTGTAACCCCTGTACACGCAGCCCTGGATCCCAGTGTAACCCCTGTCCACACAGCCCTGAATCCCTGTGTAACCCCTGTCCACAAAGCCCTGACTCCCTGTGTAACCACTGTCCACACAGCCCTGAATTCCAGTGTAACCCCTGTACACCCAGCCCTGAATTCCTATGTAACCCCTGTACACACAGCCCTGAATCCCTGTGTAACCCCTGTACACACAGCCCTGGATCCCTGTGTAACCCCTGTACACACAGCCCTGAATTCCTATGTAACCCCTGTCCACACAGCCCTGAATCCCTGTGTAACCCCTGTACACGCAGCCCTGGATCCCAGTGTAACCCCTGTCCACACAGCCCTGAATCCCTGTGTAACCCCTGTACACCCAGGCCTGAATTCCTATGTAACCCCTGTACACACAGCCCTGAATCCCTGTGTAACCCCTGTACACACAGCCCTGGATCCCTGTGTAACCCCTGTACACACAGCCCTCAATCCCTGTGTAACCCCTGTACACACAGCCCTGAATTCCTATGTAACCCCTGTCCACACAGCCCTGGATCCCAGTGTAACCCCTGTCCACACAGCCCTGAATCCCTGTGTAACCCCTGTCCACACAGCCCTGGATCCCAGTGTAACCCCTGTCCACACAGCCCTGAATCCCTGTGTAACCCCTGTCCACACAGCCCTGAATCCCTGTGTAACCACTGTCCACAAAGCCCTGAATCCCAGTGTAACCCCTGTACACACAGCCCTGAATCCCAATATAACCCCTGTACACACAGCCCTGAATCCCAGTTTAACCTCTGTACACAGTCCTGAATCCCTGTGTAGCCCCTGTACACAGTCCTGAATCCCAGTGTAACCCATGTACACGCAGCCCTGAATCCCAGTTTAACCCCTGTACACAGAGCCCTGAATCCCAGTGTAACCTCTGTACACAGTCCTGAATCCCAGTGTAACCCATGTACACGCAGCCCTGAATCCCTGTGTAATCCCTGTACACGCATCCCCGAATCCCAGTGTAACCCCTGTCCACACAGCCCTGAATCCCAGTGTAACCCCTGTACACACAGCCCTGAATCCCTGTGTAACCCCTGCACACGCAGCCCTGAATCCCAGTGTAACCCCTGCCCACACAGCCCTGAATCCCAGTGTAACCCCTGTACACACAGGCCTGAATCCCTGTGTAACCCCTGTACACAGTCCTGAATCCCAGTGTAACCCCTGTACACAGCCCTGAATCCCAGTGTAACCCCTGTACACACAGCCCTGAATCCCTGTGTAACCTCTGTACACACAGCCCTGAATCCCAGTGTAACCCCTGTCCACACAGTCCTGAATCCCAGTTTAACCCCTGTACACCCAGCCCTGAATTCCTATGTAACCCCTGTACACACAGCCCTGAATCCCTGTGTAACCCCTGTACACCCAGCCCTGAATCCCTGTGTAACCCCTGTACACCCAGCCCTGAATTCCTATGTAACCCCTGTACACAGCCCTGAATCCCTGTGTAATACTGTACACACAGCCCTGAATCCCAGTGTAACCCTGTACATGCAGCCCTGAATCCCTGTGTAACCCCTGTACACAGCCCTGAATCCCTGTGTAACCCCTGTACACAGCCCTGAATCCCTGTGTAACCCCTGTACACAGTCCTGAATCCCAGTGTAACCCCTGTACACACAGCCCTGAATTCCTGTGTAACCCTGTCCACACAGCCCTGAATCCCAGTGTCACCCCTGTACACAGCCCTGAATCCCAGTTGAACCCCTGTACACACAGCCCTGAATCCCAATGTAACCTCTGTACACACAGCCCTGAATCCCAGTGTAACCTCTGTACACAGTCCTGAATCCCTGTGTAGCCCCTGTACACAGTCCTGAATCCCAGTGTAACCCATGTACACGCAGCCCTGAATCCCTGTGTAACCCCTGTACACGCAGCCCTGAATCCCTGTGTAACCCCTGTCCACACAGCCCTGAATCCCTGTGTAACCCCTGCACACGCAGCCCTGAATCCCTGTGTAACCCCTGTCCACACAGCCCTGAATCCCTGTGTAACCCCTGCACACGCAGCCCTGAATCCCTGTGTAACCCCTGTCCACAAAGCCCTGAATCCCAGTGTAACCCCTGCACACGCAGCCCTGAATCCCTGTGTAACCCCTGTCCACGCAGCCCTGAATCCTAGTGTAACCCCTGCCCACACAGCCCTGAATCCCTGTGTAACCCCTGTACACACAGCCCTGACTCCCTGTGTAACCCCTGTCCACACAGCCCTAAATCCCTGTGTAACCCCTGTACACAGCCCTGAATCCCTGTGTAACCCCTGTACACACAGCCCTGAATCCCAGTGTAACCCCTGTACACACAGTCCTGAATCCCAGTGTAACCTCTGTACACACAGCCCTGAATCCCAGTGTAACCCCTGTACACACAGCCCTGGATCCCTGTGTAACCCCTGTGCACAGCCCTGAATCCCAGTTGAACCCCTGTACACACAGCCCTGAATCCCAATGTAACCCCTGTACACACAGCCCTGAATCCCAGTGTAACCTCTGTACACAGTCCTGAATCCCTGTGTAGCCCCTGTACACAGTCCTGAATCCCAGTGTAACCCATGTACACGCAGCCCTGAATCCCTGTGTAACCCCTGTACACGCATCCCCGAATCCCAGTGTAACCCATGTACACGCAGCCCTGAATCCCTGTGTAACCCATGTACACACAGCCCTGAATCCCAGTGTAACCCCTGTACACGCATCCCCGAATCCCAGTGTAACCCATGTACACACAGCCCTGAATCCCTGTGTAACCCCTGTGCACACAGCCCTGAATCCCAGTGTAACCCATGTATACAGCCCTGAATCCCTGTGTAACCCCTGTCCACACAGCCCTGAATCCCAGTGTAACCCCTGCACACGCAGCCCTGAATCCCTGTGTAACTGCTGGACACACAGCCCTGAATCCCAGTTTAACCCCTGTACACACAGCCCTGGATCCCAGTGTAACCCCTGTACACACAGCCCTGAATCCCTGTGTAACCCCTGTCCACGCAGCCCTGAATCCCTGTGTAACCCCTGTCCACACAGCCCTGAATCCCTGTGTAACCCATGTACACGCAGCCCTGTGTAACTGCTGGACACACAGCCCTGAATCCCAGTTTAACCCCTGTCCACACAGCCCTGAATCCCTGTGTAACCCCTGTCCACACAGCCCTGAATCCCTGTGTAACCCCTGTCCACGCAGCCCTGAATCCCTGTGTAACCCCTGTACACTCAGCCCTGAATCCCTGTGTAACCCCTGTCCACTCAGCCCTGAATCCTAGTGTAATCCCAGTCCACACAGCCCTGAATCCTAGTGTAATCCCTGTCCACAAAGCCCTGAATCCTAGTGTAACCCCTGTCCACACAGCCCTGAATCCCAGTGTAACCCCTTTGTACACAGCCCTGAATCCCTGTGTAACTCCTGTACACAGCCCTGAATCCCTGTGTAACTCTGTACACACAGCCCTGAATCCCTGTGTAACCCCTGTACACAGTCATGAATCCCTGTACACGCAACTCTGAATCCCAGTGTAACCCCTGTACACAGTCCTGAATCCCAGTTTAACCCCTGTACACACAGCCCTGAATCCCTGTGTAACCCCTGTCCACACAGCCCTGAATCCCTGTGTAACCCATGTACACGCAGCCCTGTGTAACTGCTGGACACACAGCCCAGAATCCCAGTTTAACCCCTGTACACGCAGCCCTGAATCCCTGTGTAACCCCTGTCCACACAGCCCTGAATCCCTGTGTAACCCCTGTCCACTCAGCCCTGAATCCCTGTGTAACCCCTGTCCACACAGCCCTGAATCCCTCTGTAACCCCTGTCCACAAAGCCCTGAATCCTAGTGTAATCCCAGTCCACACAGCCCTGAATCCTAGTGTAACCCCTGTCCACACAGCCCTGAATCCCAGTGTAACCCCTTTGTTCGCAGCCCTGAATCCCAGTGTAACCCCTTTGTTCACAGCCCTGAATCCCTGTGTAACTCCTGTACACAGCCCTGAATCCCAGTGTAACCCCTTTGTTCACAGCCCTGAATCCCTGTGTAACTCCTGTACACAGCCCTGAATCCCTGTGTAACCCCTGTCCACACAGCCCTGAATCCCTGTGTAAACCCTGTCCACGCAGCCCTGAATCCCTGTGTAACTCCTGTACACAGCCCTGAATCCCTGTGTAACCCCTGTCCACTCAGCCCTGAATCCCTGTGTAACCCCTGTCCACACAGCCCTGAATCCTAGTGTAATCCCAGTCCACACAGCCCTGAATCCTAGTGTAATCCCTGTCCACAAAGCCCTGAATCCTAGTGTAACCCCTGTCCACACAGCCCTGAATCCCAGTGTAACCCCTTTGTTCACAGCCCTGAATCCCAGTGTAACCCCTTTGTTCACAGCCCTGAATCCCTGTGTAACTCCTGTACACAGCCCTGAATCCCTGTGTAACTCTGTACACAGCCCTGAATCCCTGTGTAACCCCTGTACACACAGTCATGAATCCCTGTACACGCAACTCTGAATCCCAGTGTAACCCCTGTACACAGTCCTGAATCACTGTACACGCAACCCTGAATCCCAGTGTAACCCCTGTTCACAGTCCTGAATCCCAGTGTAACCCCTCTACACAGCCCTGAATCCCAGTGTAACCCCTCTACACAGCCCTGAATCCCAGTGTAACCCCTCTACACAGCCCTGAATCCTAGTGTAACACCTGTACACACAGCCCTGAATTCCTGTGTGACCCCTGTACACAGCCTTGAATCCCTGTGTAACCCCTGTGCACAGTCCTGAATCCCAGTGTAACCCCTCTACACAGCCCTGAATCCCAGTGTAACCCCTGTACACGCAGCCCTGAATCCCAGTGTAACCCCTGTGCACAGCCCCAAATCCCTGTGTAACCCCTGTACACAGCCCTGAATCCCTGTGTAACCCCTGTACACAGTCCTGAATCCCAGTGTAACCCCTGTACACAGCCCTGAATCCCTGTATAACCCCTGTACACGCAGCCCTGAATCCCAGTATAACCTGTGTACATGCGGCCGTGAATTCCATTGTAACCCTTGTACACACCTCACTGGACCCCAGTGTAAACTCCTCTATTTTCTATCGCCTCTTTTGTAGCCTTAGGAAATGGGATGTCATTTTCCTGCTATTGATGTGGAATTGAGGTGGTTTCACTTATGTAATTGAGGGTAATTCTATCGTGAGGTCCTTTGCAAAGAATCTGGACTGGATAGGGTAGACAATCTTTGATCGGCAGCATGTTGCATTGAAACAGCTTCAGGTCCATTTTACCACTCGCCCCATTTCATTGTACCCCTGAATTAGACTGGCTGCCTGTGAGTGAGCAGGTTTTGGGGAAGGCTGTTCACTGTGGTTAGTGTGTGTCAGTATTTACAGTGTCAAGCCTTTGGACAGTACTACTCAGGGGTCAGCAGGATTAGGTGGTTTGCAATGTGAGGGGCGTCTCCGTTTCTGCACTGAATCAGGTTTGAGACCCTGCTAAGTTTCTGGTCATTCAACATTGACTTGCTCCCTCCACTTCTCTGAAAACCTTGGTACTCCTTCAGGTAAGGAGAACATGTTAGATTGCCGGCTTGTTTTACTGTTGCCGCTGTTTGCATTTCTCACCACATGAACAGTAGACAGCAGTATCTGGTATCCAACCCTGTGCTGAGTCAATCATTGGATGCTGACAGTATCCCCATGCCGCAGTTCATCTCCAAGTTTTTGTCTCCACCTTGACGTACTCCCCTTAAACAGTGCAGCCCTACCTTGTAACATGCTGTGCTTCTCTCATTTCACAGCCACACCCCTAAATATATCTAAAATTGCATCTGCCCCCTGTCCTGTGCATGTCTCATCACTATCTCTGATTCACTGTCTCCCAATAATCCTCTCTCCATCTCTCCCACAATCCTGTCAGCGTCTCTCCCACAATCCTGCGTCTCCCCCACAATCCTGTCAGCGTCTCCCCCACAATCCTGTCAGCGTCTCCCCCACAATCCTGTCAGCGTCTCCCCCACAATCCTGTCAGCGTCTCCCCCACAATCCTGTCAGCGTCTCCCCCACAATCCTGTCAGCGTCTCTCCCACAATCCTGTCAGCGTCTCCCCCACAATCCTGTCAGCGTCTCTCCCACAATCCTGTCAGCGTCTCTCCCACAATCCTGTCAGCGTCTCTCCCACAATCCTATCAGCGTCTCCCCCACAATCCTGTCAGCGTCTCCCCCACAATCCTGTCAGCGTCTCCCCCACAATCCTGTCAGCGTCTCCCCCACAATCCTGTCAGCGTCTCCCCCACAATCCTGTCAGCGTCTCCCCCACAATCCTGTCAGCGTCTCCCCCACAATCCTGTCAGCGTCTCCCCCACAATCCTGTCAGCGTCTCCCCCACAATCCTGTCAGCGTCTCCCCCACAATCCTGTCAGCGTCTCTCCCACAATCCTGTCAGCGCCTCTCCCACAATCCTGTCAGCGTCTCTCCCACAATCCTGTCAGCGTCTCTCCCACAATCCTGTCAGCGTCTCTCCCACAATCCTGTCAGCGTCTCTCCCACAATCCTGTCAGCGCCTCTCCCACAATCCTGTCAGCGTCTCTCCCACAATCCTGTCAGCGTCTCTCCCACAATCCTGTCAGCGTCTCTCCCACAATCCTGTCAGCGTCTCTCCCACAATCCTGTCAGCGTCTCTCCCACAATCCTCTCCCTCCTTTCTCACCCCCCCCCCCCCCCGCACCTTCTCTGGCTCCCCCCCCCGACCGCTCTGCCCCCCCCCTCCCCCGGCTCATCTAGCCCCTGCCCCCGCCCCCTCTGGCACCCCCTCTGCCCCCTCTCACCCTCTCTGGCCCCGTCTCGCCCCCTCTGGCCCCGTCTCGCCCCCTCTGGCCCCGTCTCGCCCCCTCTGGCCCCGTCTCGCCCCCTCTGGCCCCGTCTCGCCCCCTCTGGCCCCGTCTCGCCCCCTCTGGCCCCGTCTCGCCCCCTCTGGCCCCGTCTCGCCCCCTCTGGCCCCGTCTCGCCCCCTCTGGCCCCGTCTCGCCCCCTCTGGCCCCGTCTCGCCCCCTCTGGCCCCGTCTCGCCCCCTCTGGCCCCGTCTCGCCCCCTCTGGCCCCGTCTCGCCCCCTCTGGCCCCGTCTCGCCCCCTCTGGCCCCGTCTCGCCCCCTCTGGCCCCGTCTCGCCCCCTCTGGCCCCGTCTCGCCCCCTCTGGCCCCGTCTCGCCCCCTCTGGCCCCGTCTCGCCCCCTCTGGCCCCGTCTCGCCCCCTCTGGCCCCGTCTCGCCCCCTCTGGCCCCGTCTCGCCCCCTCTGGCCCCGTCTCGCCCCCTCTGGCCCCGTCTCGCCCCCTCTGGCCCCGTCTCGCCCCCTCTGGCCCCGTCTCGCCCCCTCTGGCCCCGTCTCGCCCCCTCTGGCCCCGTCTCGCCCCCTCTGGCCCGTCTCGCCCCCTCTGGCCCCGTCTCGCCCCCTCTGGCCCCGTCTCGCCCCCTCTGGCCCCGTCTCGCCCCCTCTGGCCCCGTCTCGCCCCCTCTGGCCCCGTCTCGCCCCCTCTGGCCCCGTCTCGCCCCCTCTGGCCCCGTCTCGCCCCCTCTGGCCCCGTCTCGCCCCCTCTGGCCCCGTCTCGCCCCCTCTGGCCCCGTCTCGCCCCCTCTGGTCCCGTCTCGCCCCCTCTGGTCCCGTCTCGCCCCCTCTGGTCCCGTCTCGCCCCCTCTGGCCCCGTCTCGCCCCCTCTGGCCCCCTCTGGCCCCCTCTGTCCCTGTCTGGCCCCCGTCTGTCCCCCTCTGGCCCCGTCCCGCCCCCTCTGGCCCCGTCCGGCCCCCTCTGGCCCCCGTCCGGCCCCCGTCTGGCCCCCCTCCGGCCCCCTCTGGCCCCGTCCGGCCCCCTCTGGCCCCCTCTGGCCCCGTCCGGCCCCCTCTGGCCCCCTCTGGCCCCGTCCGGCCCCCTCTGGCCCCGTCCGGCCCCCGTCCGGCCCCCTCCGGGCCCCGTCCGGCCCCCTCTGGCCCCGTCCGGCCCCCTCTGGCCCCGTCCGGCCCCCTCTGGCCCCGTCCGGCCCCCTCTGGCCCCCACCCGCCCCCTCTGGCCCCCACCCGCCCCCTCTGGCCCCCACCCGCCCCCTCTCGCCCCCTCTGCAACGCCCTCTCGCACCCCCCGCCTCCTTCTGCAAAATCCCCCCGGTAGCCCTCTGCATCCCCCTCCCCTGCCATCTCCCTCTCCAAGCCCCGCTCCCCCCCACCATGTCTCCCTGTCCAGGTCAACCCCCCCCCCCAATGTTGCCTTGTTCAGCCCTGTCCAGAGGGTCATCTGGACTCGAATCGTTAGCTCTTTTCTCTCCCTACAGATGCTGCCAGACTGTTGAGATTTTCCAGCATTTTCTCTTTTGGTTTGAGAGTCCGCCATCCTCAGTAATTTGCTTCTTTACACCCCAATGCCTCCCTGTACAGTCGCTCCCCCCTGCCCCCACATTTTCCTCTTTCTCCCCAGTCTCCCTTTGCCCCATTCAGTTTCCTTTTAGCCCCCCCAACGTTCTCTTTTTTTTAATCTCCTGACTCTCTCAACCTCCTCTATTTCCCCCTCTCAGACCCTCTGTTGGTTCTTGTCAAATGAAAAGTATGGAATGGTTTGATCGTATGTGTTGTGAATGTTATGTTTTAGCCGCCTGTGCCCTGCTATTCGTCCAGAAAGTTGGACACGTACTCGAGGCTGACAATCCATTGATGCGCTGAGGGAGTGCCACACTGTCGGCGACATATTTTTGATGTGACATTAAACTCTGCTGGCTGTAAATGATCCGGCAGCACAGGAGTAGCGATGCTTGAACAACATTTCGACCTCACCCAGCATTCCTGAAAGTGGATATTATGTTGTTGTCTGTGGAGATTAGTAATATGTGATTAAGTCTCTGTTATGACAGTGATTAAAATTGGAAAATACTTCTCTTGTGGTGAAACAACTTTAGACATCCTAACATCATGCAAGGTGCTCTAGAAATGTAACTGTTTTTCGGCTTATTAACAATTGATACATTCAAAAAACAATCCATAGTGAATGAAAATTTGCATTCAACCTGCTCAGAATAGCCCCTCAGGAGCACTGTCACCTTCATGTCCATTGGAATAGTGACTCGGGCAGCAAGGTGGTGCAGAGGTCCCAGGTTCGATCCTGGCTTGGAGTTTGCCCATTCTCCTCGTGATTTGTGGGTTTCGCCCCCACAACCCAAAGATGTGCAGTGTAGCTGTATTGGCCACGCTAAATTGCTCCTTAATTGGAAAAATTGAATTGGGTACTCTATTTTTAAAAAAAAAAGGAAGTCAACTTCTCTCTTTTCCCCCCCCCCCCAACACTCTCACCATGCACGCCCTCCGCCCCCCCCCCCCCCAAACGCACGCAGAGTAACTGTATGTACACTGAGTGACTGTGTATGTACACGGACTCACAAAGTGACTGTGTATGTACACGGACTCGCACAGTGACTGTGTATGTACACGGACTCGCAGAGTGACTGTGTATGTACACGGACTCGCAGAGTGACTGTGTATGTACACGGACTCGCAGAGTGACTGTGTATGTACACGGACTCGCAGAGTGACTGTGTATGTACACGGACTCGCAGAGTGACTGTGTATGTACACGGACTCGCAGAGTGACTGTGTATGTACACGGACTCGCAGAGTGACTGTGTATGTACACGGACTCGCAGAGTGACTGTGTATGTACACGGACTCGCAGAGTGACTGTGTATGTACACGGACTCGCAGAGTGACTGTATGTACACGGACTCGCAGAGTGACTGTGTATGTACACGGACTCGCAGAGTGACTGTGTATGTACACGGACTCGCAGAGTGACTGTGTATGTACACGGACTCACTGCAATTGCATATTTAGACAAACTAACTACGATTGCATATATAGGCACTCACTGTGAGACTGCATATATACACGCTAACTGTGCGACCATGTATATGCAGTCACACTATGACTGCGTATGTACACGGACTCACCATGCAAATTCATATATATGCAGACTCGTTTTGCAACTGCGTATATGCACTTGCTGCGACTGGGTATATTTGCAGGCTTACTGAATCTGCTAATACACACACTGTGACTGCTTATGTATGCAGATTTGCTATGGGATTGCGCATGTTCACACCCTCTGTGCGTATATGCACCATGTTACTGTGCAGAAATGCACCGACTGTGTGACTGCACATATCTGCACCGATTGTGCGACTGTGCATATCCGCACTGACTGCGACTGTGCATATCCGCACCGACTGTGCATATCCGCACCGACTGCGACTGTGCATATCCGCACCGACTGCGACTGTGCAAATCCGCACCGACTGCGACTGTGCATATCCGCACCGACTGCGACTGTGCATATCCGCACCGACTGCGACTGTGCATATCCGCACTGACTGCGACTGTGCATATCCGCACCGACTGCGACTGTGCATATCCGCACCGACTGCGACTGTGCATATCCGCACCGACTGCGACTGTGCATATCCGCACCGACTGCGACTGTGCATATCCGCACCGACTGCGACTGTGCATATCCGCACCGACTGCGACTGTGCATATCCGCACCGACTGCGACTGTGCATATCCGAACCGACTGCGACTGTGCATATCCGCACGAATGCGCATATCCGCCGACTGTGCATATCCGCACCGACTGCGCATATCCGCACCGACTGTGCATATCCGCACCGACTGCGACTGTGCATATCCGCACCGACTGCGACTGTGCATATCCGCACCGACTGTGCGTATCCGCACCGACTGCGACTGTGCGTATCCGCACCGACTGCGACTGTGCGTATCCGCACCGACTGCGACTGTGCGTATCCGCACCGACTGCGACTGTGCGTATCCGCACCGACTGCGACTGTGCGTATCCGCACCGACTGCGACTGTGCGTATCCGCACCGACTGCGACTGTGCGTATCCGCACCGACTGCGACTGTGCGTATCCGCACCGACTGCGACTGTGCGTATCCGCACCGACTGCGACTGTGCGTATCCGCACCGACTGCGACTGTGCGTATCCGCACCGACTGCGACTGTGCGTATCCGCACCGACTGCGACTGTGCGTATCCGCACCGACTGCGACTGTGCGTATCCGCACCGACTGCGACTGTGCATATCCGCACCGACTGCGCGTATCCGCACCGACTGCGCGTATCCGCACCGACTGCGCGTATCCCCACCGACTGCGCGTATCCCCACCGACTGCGCGTATCCCCACCGACTGCGCGTATCCCCACCGACTGCGCGTATCCCCACCGACTGCGCGTATCCCCACCGACTGCGCGTATCCCACCGACTGCGCGTATCCCCACCGACTGCGCGTATCCGCACCGACTGCGCGTATCCGCACCGACTGCGCGTATCCCCCCGACTGCGCGTATCCCCACCCACTGCGCGTATCCCCACCGACTGCGCGTATCCCCACCGACTGCGCGTATCCGCACCGACTGCGCGTATCCGCACCCACTGTGCGACTGCATGTATACGCAGACTCATTGTGCACATGTGTGTGTATATATATATATATATATATATATATATATATGTAGGCTCATTGTGTGATTTAGGTGTGAGCACAAACTCACCATCCGACTGTGCTGTTGTCCATGGCCTTGAGGCCAGTATATGAATATTTACAGCCCAGCAGATGTACATAACCTCTGTGTGCAAATACGATTAAATGTAATGTTCTTTGTATGTGCGTCTGTAAATAATCTGTCTATTCGCAATCTCAGTCTATGATATTGTTCTTGGGTTAAACTCTTTCTTTTGTCTCTTGCTCGTCCGGTTCCAGTTCCACAAACTAACGAAGTGGTGACTCACAAGTACAAGACTCCAATGGTGAGTAGATACTAATATTCTGTACAACAACCTTCTGCTTTTTCACACCGGTGACACGTTAGAACTGCTTAAACTGCACCACTAGAATTCTTTTAGTTTTCAATTGTTTGTTTACAGGTAATATTATGGGGTCACGCCCTGTGTCCCGGTATGGTATATGGGGTCTCCCCTGTATCCTGGAGTGGTATATGGGGTCTCACAGTTTCCCAGTGTGGTATATGGGGTCTCCCCCTGTATCCTGGAGTGGTATCTGGGCTCTCACAGTTTCCCAGTGTGGTATATGGGGTCTCCCCCTGTATCCTGGAGTGATATCTGGGCTCTCACAGTTTCCCAGTGTGGTATATGGGGCCACGCCCTGTGTCCTGATGGGGTCTCGCAGTTTCCCGACATGGTATATGGGGTCTCACCCTGTATCCTGGTGTGGTATATGGGGGTCTAGCCCTGTGACCTGGTGTTGTATATGGGCTCACTCTGTGTCCTGGTATGATATATGAGCTTGCCCTGTGTCTGTGATTTTGGGGTCTTGTAATGTGTCCTGGTTTGGTATTTGGGGTCTTGCAGTGCCTCCCTTGCCTCACTCAACAGCCTGGGATATGTTTCATCTGGCCCTGGATATTTGTCTACTTTTAAGCCTGACAGACCATCGAAACGTCCTCTCTTACCATGTTAATTTCTTCAATTTCACCACAGTCCTTCTCCCTGAATTCTATACCCACTAGTGAACACCAACACAAAGTATTAATTTCAAACCCTATCTATGTCCTCTGGCTCTACAGAGAAATTACTACTGTGGTCCGTAATGGGCCCTACCCTTTCCCTAGTTATCCTTTTACCCTTAATGTACTTGTAAACCAATTTAGGATTTTCCTTTATTTTACCTGCCTTTCATGTCTCCTTTTTGCTCTCCTAATTTCCTTTTTAAGTTCTCTCTTTCATATTCCATGCTCCTCTAGCGCTTCTGCTGTTTTGAGCCCTTGATATCTGCCATAAGCCTCCCTTTGTCTCCTTATCCAGTGCTGAATATGCCTCGATATCCAGGGTTCGCTGGATTTGTTGGTCCTACCCTTTTTATTGATTGGAACATGTTGGCCCTGTACTCTCCCTATTTCCTTCTTGAATGCATCCTACTGTTCTGTCACAGATTTACCTAAAAGTGCCTACTCCCAGTCCACTCTGGCCAAATCATATCTAATCTTATTAAATTTGGCCTTACTACAGTTTAAAATTTGATTTCAGGCCCATCCTTGTTCTTTTGAACAATCTTCAATTTAATTGAGTTATGATCACTGTCTGCAAAATGCTCCCCCATTAATACTTCAACCACTTGCCCGGCTTTGTTACCTAAAATTAAGTCCAGGATCGTCCCATCTCTTGGAGGACCTTCCTCATACTGGCTTAAAAGTTTCTCTTGGAATCCTCCACTACCACCACCCTATTACTTTTACACTTCTGAAATTTGCCTACATATCTGCCCTTCTATTACTTTCGGACTGTTGGGGGCCTATAGAACACTCAGCAATGTGAATGCTTCTTTTTGGTTTTGAAGTTCCACCCATATGGCTTCATTTGACAAGCCTTCTCCGATGTCGTCCCTCCTTACTGCTGTAATTGATTGCCTGGTCAAAATTGCGAACCCTCTCACTGAGCTCCAGATCACAGATATAAAACAGTTACCAACAAAACCCAGTCGGAAATTCAGTAGAAACAACTCTACCCAGAGAGTGCTAAGAATGTGGGACTCGCTCCCACAGGGAGTGGGGAGAATGTGGGACTCGCTCCCACAGGGAGTGGGGAGAATGTGGGACTCGCTCCCACAGGGAGTGGGGAGAATGTGGGACTCGCTCCCACAGGGATTGGGGAGAATGTGGGACTCACTCCCACAGGGAGTGGGGAGAATGTGGGACTCGCTCCCACAAGGAGTGGGGAGAATGT
The DNA here is from genome assembly GCF_902713615.1 of Scyliorhinus canicula. Classification (NCBI taxonomy): domain Eukaryota; kingdom Metazoa; phylum Chordata; class Chondrichthyes; order Carcharhiniformes; family Scyliorhinidae; genus Scyliorhinus; species Scyliorhinus canicula. Next base: position 97,469,903 of record NC_052154.1, read on the forward strand.
GGAACTCGCTCCCACAGGGAGTGGGGGAGAATGTGGGACTCACTCCCACAGGGAGTGGGGAGAATGTGGGACTCGCTCCCACAGGGATTGGGGAGAATGTGGGACTCACTCCCACAGGGAGTGGGGAGAATGTGGGACTCGCTCCCACAGGGATTGGGGAGAATGTGGGACTCACTCCCACAGGGAGTGGGGAGAATGTGAGACTCTCTCCCACAGGGAGTGGGGAGAATGTGAAACTCGCTCCCACAGGGAGTGGGGAGAATGTGGAACTCACTCCCACAGGGAGTGGGGAGAATGTGGAACTTGCTCCCACAGGGAGTGGGGAGAATGTGGGACCCGCTCCCACAGGGAGTGTGGTGAATGTGGAACTCGCTCCCACAGGGATTTGGGAGAATGTGGAACTCGCTCCCACAGGGATTGGGTGAAGCAAACAACAGAGATGTATTTAAAAGGAAGCTGAGAGAAAGGAATGGTGGGATAGATGATGAGGAGGTCGGAGGATGCTCATATTGAACATGCCCTAGTGTAGGTATCTGACTGTGTGCACTGTGGACTCAATGGATGGGGTCACCTCCACTGATAAAAATGCTGCGTTGTACCCATTGCCTACAGTGTGTGGGATGGAATAGAAACCAAACATTCTGGAAGCAAATAGCAGGACGATTAGATTTTGAGCAAGAGGGCATTTAACCTGTGGAAATTTCCACCGTGCTCCTGAAGGGCTTGTGTGACGGTAATTTGGTTGGTTTGCGATAGTGTTAACTGCCCCTTGCTCTCTTCCTCCAGGCCCATGAGATCTGCTACTCAGTGCTGTGCTTGTTCTCCTACATGGCCGCAGTTCGAGGGAAGGAAATGGAGAGCAAGAACAACAAGGTGACCCCGGCGCGGTAAGACATCAGGCGAAACCCCAATCCCCACTTCCTAACATGCAACCCTGAAATTCCACAATCCTGCAGCTCAAATCGGGCCGGCTGGGTTCATTGCAAGTAATGGCTGCTGAACTCGTGCTTAGTCCCAAACTACTGCGTTCGCTCGAAGCTTGTCCAAGAACTGACCAAATTCACTTCAAATGCACTCTGAACAATGGTCCCACACTGGATTCACTGCAAACCCACTCATTGAGGGCCATTCCTGCACTGGATTACCTGCATATTTGCTCGTTGAGGACCACTTCTCCGCTGGACTACCTGTGTTTTTGCTCACCGAGGGCCACCCCTGCAATGGATTCACTGCATCCCCAACCATCAAGGACCATTTCTTTGCTGGAATCACTGCATATCCTCCCATCAACGATCACTGCTACACTGATTCCACTGTATGTTTTCTCATTGACTGGATTAACAACATATTCACCCATTGAGGACCCCTCATGCACTGGATACTCTGTTCCCCATAGAGAATGACTACACTGGATGGATTTGCCCAATTATACCACTTTTCTTGCTGTTTCTACATTAGATTGACAATCTGAAAGCTGACGGGCCACTGAATTCATTGCGATTGAGCCCACTCAGGACTGCCCCATAGGAATAATTGTCCCTTCATCCAATCGGGATCACAATGAGTACAGTGATTGCGACTAATGGACCCAGTGTGGATTGCTCCTCCGCTGGCACCTCTGGGAACTAACTGCTTAACTACCACTTCACTGAATTCACTAAATCTGCCGCTTCCACACTGGATTTCCAAACAGGGCATCTTCCTCTGAATCTGGC